>NC_090249.1:50805692-50918192 GCF_037325665.1 Littorina saxatilis
CACTCTTTAGTTTTCTCAAGCGTGGGTGTGAACGTGAGAAAGACTTTATGATTGATGTAGGAAGCTTTGCCTTTCCCAATGCTAGGTTAAGTGTATTTAAAAAGACACACCGTTTTCTTCATCAGCTAGGATTGGTCTGTTTGTAGTTCAGTGTTGTACAGAAGGGCGAATTTCTTTGTGTTAACTATGAAGATGTAGGGTATGTAGATCTTATGAGATGATTGGAATTCATCATTATGCTTCCTGCCCTTATAGAATGAGTGGAGGCATTCACTGTTTGTTTGCAGTTTAAATTATGAAGTTGATTCTTGTTATCTTTGCTTCGAATCAAAAAGCTAAGAAAAAAATGTCTGGAACATTGAATTTTAACCATTAACGAAACATTTACGACAACGTCAATCTAGGGTTCCTTGCCGTGAACAGACATGAAGATATTATTTTATGAGGTAAATGAAAGAACTTATCTGAGTATGCCATGAATTTGACTTCAAGATGGCAAGAAGTGAAAGGAATCTTTGCTTTGTTAGTTTTTTGTTTTGCAGTTTTGTGTAGCCTTCTGTGTATGAGCCTATCGGATATCCCTACAAAATTAACAGCATACTAAAGTAATATCTCTTGGGTTTGAGGGGTGTGTGGCACGTCATTATTTAGGGGTATTGCTTCTGTCAGTATCCCTCTTTTTGAATCTGTTGCTTTCTTCAGCCAAAAAATTGTGAAAGAACAGACAGGCAGGCTCACACAAACACACACAGACACACAGACACGCACACACACACACACACACACACACACACTCAGTCTCTCGCTCTCCCTCCCTATTTCTCTACCCCCCCCCCACACACACACACACACACACACACACACGCAAATACACACATATGCACAAACCCAGGGAATCTCTCTTTCTCTCTCCTGTCCATCTCTCTCCCTCTATCTCTGTGGACCTAATGCTATTATCCCTCTGTAATAAAGTTGTTGAGTTCTCTCTCTTTCAAACCTTTGGCGCACAGAAATGAAATTAGAATTTTTCCTGTTGTCCTGGTAATAACTTTAAAGGGAATGTTTCCCATCAAAACGTCATTTCCTGATACTTTTTAAAATGTGCTGACCCAGTGTTGATACTATTTCATCTGTATGAACCCTTACTTTTTCCAAGTACTTGAGGATATATCCCTATTGAAAGATCTTGTTTGTATTGATGAGTTTAATGTCTTTACCTGAATATACCACGTGGAAATAGACTTGGTGAGAAACGGAGACAAAGAGAGACAGAGATGATGATGAAAGTTGAACTTTATTGTACACGGATGAAGAGAGAGGGAGGGAGAGAGAGAGAGAGAGAGAGAGAGAGAGAGAGAGAGAGAGAGAGAGAGAGAGAGAGAGAGAGAGAGATAAACAGAGAGAGAGAGAGAGAGAGCAGGAGATAAACACGGATAGACAGAGATATAGTGAGAGAGAGGGAGATAAACAGAGAGAGAGCAGGAGATAAACAGATAGACAGAGAGATAGTGAGAGACCGACAGACAGACAGACGAACAAAAGGAGAGAGAGAGGGGGGGGGGGGAGAGAGAGAGTGTGAGGGAGATAAACAAAGAGGGAGAGAGAGAGTTACTTACCTGATGGTGTTGCAACACCTGGAGCAGTTCCAATGCGAAGGCAGGCAGGCAGGTAGGAAAGGACCCCCAGAAGGTGGGTTACCTTGGCAACGGTGGGAAGAGATGGCTAGGTATGGGGGTGCCAGTAGTGCCGGAGTGCCAGCCTTTGGCGCAATCGGCATCAGTAGCATGTGTACACATCTACCTGGCTGCACTCACACCATCCCACGCCATCCCTGGCAGGGCCTCTACCCCCTCCCTACCGCCTCCCATCGCTGTGCCGCACCGCTTCTTGTTCGTTCTCTTCCACCGACCCCTCTTCCTAAACCCCTTCCCCCTTCACCCCTCCAGTGCCTCTTCGCTTCTTGTCTCTCAGTTCATCTTCCGTCTGTTCCCCGCCACCCCCTCTTTTTTTGCCCTTCATCCCTCCTACATCTTCCCCCCACCCCCACCACCCCCCTTCCTCTTCCCTACAGTGCCGCTTCGATTCTTGTCTCAGCTAACCTTCCCCAACCTCCAACTCCACCCCCGCTTCCTGCACCCCTCCCCCCCCCCCCCCTCTACACCTTTCACTCTCATCCTCCCCCCTCCAATGCCGCTTTTTCGTGTCTCTCAGCTCATCCTCCAGTGTGTTACCTGGCGTAGGTCGCATTCCTTTCCCAGGCTTTTGGTTATAGCGCCGTTTTCACTCCCGCTTATGATACACACCGGTCTCTCACTTTCACTCCAAGACAGATGGGCGCCTCTGGACCCACACGCTTATGGCAAAGATCGTCAAGGCTACCTGGAAGATCTTTGCTTATGGTAGTAGAAATCCCAACATAGATACTGCAGAGAAATCCCTCTGCAGTATCTTTGATCCCAATGCTTCTTGCGGTCTGCAACGGATGTATGGTAGGGTAAATTAAAGTTTTGCTAGCATAAAGAGGCATCCGTTCAGTGTTGTTTGATAAACTTGGGGACTTCCGTTTAGAGCAGTTTGCACCTTGTTGTGACACGCCCGCACTGAAACTGACGAGAGCAGATACTTGATTTATTTTTTTGTCATGCAGTGCCTGCTCTGCGAAATGTGATAAGTGAGTATGATAGGTGCAATTTATAGGATTCCCACGGTTTGGGAGAGTTTGGGAAGGCTGAAGGATCACAGCCAGTTTCCAGGTTAGGACAGTTTTTAACAGTAAATACTGAGTTTGAGGAAGGTTTTGAATAGTTCAAGGGAATTTCAGAAATCACGTGTGTTAGAGAAATAATTTTGTTATAGTCGTTTAAAATCTTCAGATAAAAAAGAAATTCACGGCGTCAAGATTAGTACTCAGTGTTTGACTTCTTTTAGTGCAGAGAATAGTGTGGTAACCCAGTCAGAATAGTTACCAGCTCGTTGTTTGTATTTAACGCACGCACGCGTGCGCATACACACACACACACACACACACGCAGACACCACACACACACACGCAGACACCACATACACACAAACGCACGCAGACTCACACCCCCACACTCACGCGCACACAAACACACACACACTCACACATAACACACACACACACACACACACACACATAACACACACACACACACACACACAACACACACACCCGCACGTTCGCACGCAGACATCCCACACTCACACACAAATGCACGCATGCAGACACACACACACAAACACTCACGCGCGCACACACACCACACACCACACACACACACCACACACCACACACCACACACACACACAAACACAAACACAGAGGGAGAGAGAAACTGTATGCGGGAAACATTTGTCCATTTGATTTGTTCAGTTTGGAAAGTCAGCATACCAGGTTTCCGAAAGCTTCCCCTACTCAGAATTTTAAAACTTTTCCTGACAAAAATAATGTTGTCTAACCTCAGTTTTTTTTCCCGAAAAGTCAACCGCTGTGGTACTGGTCCTTTGGAAACGCCGTTATCAGCTTTAACTTTGACCCACTTTGTTTCGTAAACATAAACACATTTTGGTAATCATGTTTGGCTGGGAGAAATCACGTTTAAAGATCGATGCTTGTCCGCGCCCATGCACTCAGATCCAGGAGTTTTCTTCTTTATATGACTCACGAAAAAGAAAGTCTGAGTCACAGAAAAGGTTGCGCTCACACACACAAAACAAGTCGCGTAAGGCGAAATTACTACATTTAGTCAAGCTGTGGAACTCACAGAATGAAACTGAACGTAGTCTGCCGCTAGTGCAAAAGGCAGTGAAAGTGACGATCGAGCCTGTTTGGCGCGGTAGCGGTTGCGCTGTGCTTCATAGCACGCTTTACTATACCTCTCTTCGTTTTAACTTTCTGAGCGTGTTTTTAATCAAAACATATTATCATATCTATATGTTTTTAGAATCAGGAACCGACAAGGAATAAGATGAAATAGTTTTTAAAACGATTTCGGAAATTTAATTTTAATCATAATTTTTAATTTTTTTAATTTTCAGAGCTTGTTTTTAATCCGAATATAACATATTTATATGTTTTTGGAATCAGAACATGATAAAGAAAAAAATAAAAGTAATTTTGGATCGTTTTATAAAAAAAATAATTTTAATTACAATTTTCAGATTTTTAATGACCAAAGTCATTAATTAATTTTTTAGCCTCCATGCTGAAATGCAATACCGAAGTCCGGCCTTCGTCGAAGATTGCTTGGCCAAAATTTCAATCAATTTGATTGAAAATTGAGGGTGTGACAGTGCCGCCTCAACTTTTACAAAAAGCCGGATATGACGTCATAAAAGACATTTATCGAATAATGAAAAAAAACGTCTGGGGATATCATACCCAGGAACTCTCATGTAAAATTTCATAAAGATCGGTCCAGTAGTTTACTCTGAATCGCTCTACACATCACACACACAGACACACACACATCACACACACACACACACACACACACACACACACACACACACATATATATACACCACGATTCCCCCTCTATGTTATTTCCCTTTGACCATTAACATGTGCCTCTATAAGTCCTTGTAGAATCTTAATCCACCAATAACTCCCTAACCGTGTGTTTGACTGGTCCCAATTTTTGTAAGGACCGTCTCAGGAATGTATAGAACCTGTTCACCAAGTTTGGTGACGATCGGTCCGTTCATTCTTGAGATCTATATGCGAACACAAACACACACCCAAACAAACAAACACATCGAGTGAATCCTATACACACCCCTATGCCGGGGGTGTAAATATACACACAAAAAACACCTGGTAGTCCCTCAGTAACAAGTCCACAACCCCACTAGCACTACACACACCAACTGAATTTGTGTTATCTATTTTGGAATTATTATCAGATGTAGGCGGGATAGGGATGTCTGCGAGTCAGATGATGATAGGAAGATGTTAGATGACGAATAGTATGCAGCGAGTAATTCTTCAAACCAACACAATTTGCATCGTATAAGACAGGTACGATACTAGAGGGTTTAAACTAATTTGAAGCAGAAAGATTCAACAATGGGATGATACTGTTGGATTCAGAGCATGTTTCAGCCAACCGTAGGTGGTCATTTCTGTCATTGCTTTTTGGGTCACTGTGGTGCATCACGTTCCAACTCGTTGTTACTACATTTTGGGTTTGTTTTAAATTATGTAAAATAGCCTAGACTTATTGGGGCTGTTATTGACTGTTCGGTCATTCACAAGTGTTTTGACCACTGTCCAGCTTGTTTCTCCTTTGATCTTGAGTCTTTTAAAAGACTGGAAGACGTTGAATGCAGTGTACCAACTGGAAGCCTTTTCTTGTCTGCAGTGTTCAGAATGCTGCAGCTGATTTTGTCTCACAGAGATCGTGTGTCTTCCCTGTTCACTGCCTGAAGTAACCGTCTGTGAATGTTATGATATTTAAAACACACTGCCTCAACTTTTGCACATTTTTTGTTTAAATTCGTTCTAAACGTACCTTTCCAGTTCTGTCAGCATTTAGGAGAAGCTCCAAATGTTGCTCTAACAGAAAAAAAAACTCCGAATTGCCAAAGCCAGAACGAACATAATTATTTAGCATTTATTGAAGACCAGTTGTGTGGAGCTCAATCCCAATGAATTATTCGTAACTCCACTAGCCTTTCTGTCTGCAAATCTAGATTGGAAACGCACATTTTCGAAAACGTGTCTGTCTGTCTGTCTGTATGAATGTCTTCGCTTTCTCATAGCCACTGTAGATTTGAATGTTCTTAGTCGTTTGTTTTCTGTCTCGTAGTTGTATCCCTTGCAATCACTAGTATATTGTATCGGGAAGGACACGGGAACTTGTAACTGGAGCTGTTGTGTTCTGATTTCTACGCCAGCTTCTTGCAAGCACCAGAAAAAGACGCACAGTTTGCGTCGGTCGCGTCTCAGTCTTGCGAGCACTGAAACAAGATGCATGTGAAAGGCAATTTCCATTCATGCACTAAATAAAACAAATCAGGGAAAACCACCATGTCATCTACGAGGCAGTCATCGAGTCATTTTTTTCAAGATAGCTAAGATCACCCCTTCCCTTCCCGGCCGCAAAATGATGCAGTCATTTTTGTTCAAGACAGCTTAGATCATTCCTTCCCTTCCCGGTCGCAAGATCATAGTGATGCAGTCATTTTTTCAAGACAGCGGCCTTCCATTCGTGGCATGAGATGATGCAGTCATTTTATGTTCCCCCCAAAGCCGCCATCAGCGTGGAAACGACGTTGTGGGCAAAGTGATTGGATGTCGTGTGACTGCTTGGTGAGAGCCCCGCCCGGTCGATCACCGCTCAGACTTCAACTCTGTGGTCACGGGCCACGGGCAGGCCGCTAGGTCTCTCCGGGCTGCCGGGCCTGCCCCTCCCCCCCTTCCTCCCCTACCCCCTCTCCCTTTATTTCCCTTTCTTCATAAGAATGAGTACGTTTGCTCAATGTAAAACGAAGGAGGCAGGCGTTTGGTCCTCCCTACCCCCTCTCCCTTCCCTACCCCCTCTCCCTTTATTTCCCTTTCTTCATAAGAATGAGTACGTTTGCTCAATGTAAAACGAAGGAGGCGGGCGTTTGGTCCTCCCCCCCCCCCCCTTTCCTCCCCTACCCCCTCTCCCTTTATTTCAACTTCTTCCCAAAAATCCAGTACGTTTTGCTCAATGAAAGATACAGGCCACCGGGCTTGCTGCCCCCCCACCCCCCTCCCCTTCCTCCTTTCCTTTTATTTCAACTTATTCCCAAAAATTCAGTACGTTTTGCTAAAACAAGGACTGAGGCAGGCGTAAGGTCCCTCCGGGCTAGACCTCCCCCCCCCCCCCTCCCCCTCTCATTTTAAGCCAACATCTTCTCCAGGGCCATGTACCTTATATTGCTCAATGAAAGACGGTAGGGTGCCGAGAGTCACCCCCCCCCCCCCCCCACCCCGCTCCCCCCCCCCCCCCGCCTTTCTTACTTATCACAACCCGGTTATTTGCACTTACAGATCGTATTCATATTATTGATTCGTGTCGGTGATATCTGGCCTTGTACCCGTAATTATATTGCTCAGTGAAGGAGACTAGGGTGCCGAAAGTCTACCCCCACCCGCCTCCCCATCCCCATGCCAGTATTTGCACTTACAGTGCTTATTATTGATTCGTGCATTCAGTCATATCTGGATGGTGGGCAAGTTCTGCAGTAACCATATCTGCATTGAGAGATGATCATAAAGACAGCGATGGACGTGCTTTGGGTTACAGGCGAAGCAGCGCGTGTTGTGTGTGTATGATTGGCGATGAAAACGATACTTGTCAAGGTAATATAGCACTTACAGGCAGTCAAGCATGCAGCCTTGGCGACCTGTGCCATGGACTTCTGACAAGGCTGACAAGGCAGTGGTACATTGGACCCCCTTTAAGACAAAAATCTAAAAACATCATCTATTAAAAAGGAGTGAGTCCCTTGTCTACATTTTTATACCAAAATCGCCATTTGACCATTAAAATGCAGAGTCTATTATCTACAAATATCAACAATACACCCCCTTTCGATCAGGAAAGACGAAGCCAGTGTAGCCGTTTGAAAATTCATTGTAGTATTCCAGCGTAGTACTCATAGTAGGATATCCTTATTTGGAAAATGCCAAGCACAAACCTCCTCTCAAATCCCGTGCATTTCGTGCGTTTAAAAAAAAGCGTGGACAGCGCTCCCGTGTCAAACTGTTGCTGCACTTGTTTGGGTGTGGCTATAAGCATTGTGACATGATTTTGATTGGTCAGTATTTTTAGGCAAAGCGCATGTTCTCAGCAAACAGAAAACAAAATATTGGAAGCGTGAGTCACTCTACCCAAAAATAAAATCTTTTTTTACATATATTTTTTTTTCTATAACTTTTTTTCCCCATGGTTCATTCATCATCTGACATAACTTATTAGCGAAATCTAACCATAAGATTATTGAGAAAAAAGCAAAAATGTAGACGACCACCTTTAAAATGGAGTTACATAAGACTTCATATAACATAACATTTACAGAGGATATGAGTATCAAATCTAAACCAGTAAGGTCTCAAAAGGGGAGAGTCTTAAATTGGAGGGTCTTAAAGAGGCGTCCCACTGTACCATGCTCAACACCTTACAAATACGATTCGTTAGGCCGGGTATCGCACAAGGAAACAACCATGTACACGCTGACGATTTTAGTCTTTGAGTGAGATGCAGATTTATGGATTGAATAATTTACTTATATACTCAGTTATTCACTTACTTATTTATGTGTGTATGTATTTACTAATTATTTATCGTTTGTTTGTGATAATGATGGGGGGAACACCTTCGGGTATGATCTTCCTTTTGCCGGCAAGGTTGACCAAAAACACTCATACACAAAACACCTGCATGGTGGCTTTGTAGTTCATAGGTGTCTCATTAACGGGTCAGTGTTGTAACGTGTAGTAAAGACCACCTCTACCCACACACCCCTTTTCCCTGTTTCGACATCACGGAGTCTGAAGATAAAAATCAGGTCTTAAAAAGCATGGTGTCTTTAAATTTGAGTTTATTTACAGAGGTTATGAACATAAAATTTGAGAAAGCAAGATGTTAAAAAGGGAAGTCCTAGATCAGGGAACCTTAAGAGGCTTTCTACTGTGTGAGAATAAGAACAAGAACAAACACTTTGTCTGTTTAAAAGTTGTAGACTTTGCCTTTAAGCCTACCTCACAAATATACAAAACGACACCACACCAAGCGCATAGTGCTTTTAGTTATGCGCTATAGAAATCTCCTCAATAAATAAAATGAAGATGAGTAACAAGCAGTGAGAGTGACGTTGACGTGAGGATGAGAGTCTCCGTGATGCTAATGTAGACTGCAGACTGAAGTTGTTGTATCAAGAGCCAACTACAGCTGGTTGAAGGGGACCAAATGCAGACCAAATGGACAATTTGACCCGGGTTCAACCAGCGATAGAATAGCGACTTGTCAAATGTAGTCCGGAGTCTCTTCCCGCCTTGCTGTAAGCCGCGTCAACTCTTGGAGGACTTTGTCCAACCCCCCCCCCCCCTCCCTTTTTTGTTGTTGTTGACTTCGTCAACCCCCTGGTAGACCAGTCCTTGTCAGGCCTTTGACGTACTTTGTCAACCCACTGGTGAAATGTGTCGAACCCCTGGTGGACCCCAAGGGTCCGCATGCTGTTCAGGTATGCAGATATGCATGCATGGAGGTGTAAATGTGAACGAAAATCAAGAGAGTGATCAGTATCAGAACGATAACCAGTCAGTCATTCGAATCAAACAATCAACCAGAGTATCAGTCGTATCAGCCTGCCAATAAGTCGATCAATCACGGTGAAAAGTGTCTTTCTAAGAATTCACATTAGACTTAAACCCAAGCGCAAAGGATGCAAGAATATGGGATATATATGAACCCGCTTTCCCGTATATTGGCCGTGGATTCAATGACATGTAAGCATATTTACCCTTTATTCCATTCTTTGTTTCTTTGTTGTATCGCGAGTCATCTCGTTTTATATACTTGCAGAAAAAAAAGTCCCCATGTGCTTGTCAGTAAGCTAGTTGTTATCTTACTCATTCAAAACAAGTGTGTTTGTTTGTTTTATGTATGAACCAAGGTGTTTTATGTTTAGACTTTCCACTTCAAAATGTAGAATAGCAGCAGCAGCAGCAGCGATGGCTATAGTTACTAGTTACCGCCACAGAATTGTGTTTAATCAGTCATGAAAGTGCTGAGTATCGGCGGGTTAACATTTCTAGGTTGCTTCAAGCGACTTCTTGAGTGGTGTTAAAATCAGCCTAGCTGGGACGACTTTGAGCAGGGTTGAAATCGCTGAATGGACGAGGGAGTGTTAAAAAAATAAAATAAAAAAACTTACAAGACGGGTTTCTCGGTCAGGAAGGTCTTTGTTTTGCCGTCAAGGGCTGAACCTATAAAGAAACGAACTAGAAGTATGAAAGAAGTCAAAAATAGAGAACTTCAAAGAATCGAGAATTCTATTACTCTACTTGGGTATAAACTGCAAAACAAAAACCAGAAAGAAAGAGAATCAAACGTACACATGCAGAACTCTAAGACATTGTAATTGTGCTGAACTGGCAGATATATAGTGTTTTTTAATCAAACAATCAATTAATCCGTCAACAAACGAACAAACAAACAAAAAAGTAGAAAAATGGCGAGGTTCCCAGAGCATGTTCGTAACGAAAGTTGTGCCCATACGAAGTGTCAGCGTTCATTTGATCCAAAACATCAGCATTTCTAGATAAGATTTTTTTTAACTGTAATAACGAATCTGATCTTAGTCTATTTTGCAATATGTTGATATTAGCTAACTAATGCTTTCTATGTGTCCAGGTCCTAAATATTGATAGTTTCCTTGTTTTCAGATGAAACCATTTTCACATAGCTGTGAAGATTTTTTATCTGGTTGTTTCATCGGAGTTACGTTGTTGGACGATTTTTTTCCTCTCCAAAAAGTCTATTGTTATTCTCGAGTTCAAGTATTTATGTCATATTTTCGTTAACTGGACATTTTCAAACGCGAAGGGAAAAATGTCACGACGCCGGACTAGTGCTGGCACAAAATTACTCTTGACAATCCTAAATGGAAATCACGCAACATGCAAAGTACGTCATTTTACCAAAACAGATTGAGAGAGGGAAGGGGTAGAGACCCCCCGCGGGTTAGAGGGAAGAATTTACCCGATGCTCCCCAGCATGTCGTAAGAGGCGACTTACGGATTCTGTTTCTCCTTTTACCCTTGTTAAATGTTTCTTGTATAGAATATAGTCAATGTTTGTAAAGATTTTAGTCAAGCAGTATGTAAGAAATGTTAAGTCCTTTGTACTGGAAACTTGCATTCTCCCAGTAAGGTCATATATTGTACTACGTTGCAAGCCCCTGGAGCAAATTTTTGATTAGTGCTTTTGTGAACAAGAAACAATTGACAAGTGGCTCTATCCCATCTTCCCCCTTTCCCCGTCGCGATATAACCTCCGTGGTTGAAAACGACGTAAAACACCAAATAAAGAAAGAAAGAAAGAGAATAGAGAGGGAGATAGAGAGAACATGACGTCACGACACTTGTTTTACAGGAGTTCTAGGAAATATCCAAGATGGCGGCCCCCACGCCATAACTTTTCATCTGTGGTTGTTGACGAACGTCGTAAATGTATACGAGTTTACACAAATCTTCGGTGTTTACGTTGGACATGTTTGGTGTGTACGTGCAGTTTAAAAACAGTTGATGCTGCCGGTATGCAGCTTTAATACATCAGCAGATCATATGAATAGCAGTCACAGTCTTACTGCCACGTTGTGGTTTTAGATATCTGTCAACAATGATGTCCTAATCCGGCTTTACAGCTTGTACTCTGTGTGTGTGTGTGTGTGTGTGTGTGTGTGTGTGTGTGTGTGTGTGTGTGTGTGTGTGTGTGTGTGTGTGGTCAGAGAGTGACACTGACACACACACACACACACACACACACACACACACACACACACACACACACACACACACACACACACACACACATACTTCTCGAAATACTGATGCTGCTTTAGCTTGAATGAATACCATTGTACTTGGCGTGTACTTGTGAATATTATCTGAATTATTGGTAAACCTCTGTGGTCAAAGACCTTTTGGACACAAGTCACTGTACACATCTTACATATATTATTCAACAAGACACACATTCTATTAAATGTATGGATAATTAGTCTAAGAGGGTGGGTCAAGGATGGGGGTGGAGTGGGGGAAATCGAGTGACTGGAGAGCCGCGTGCAACATGCAGGTATTTCAGGTAAATATTACGCCAGGTAGTCCAGCGGCAAAAGTCGGGCTACAGAGGTATCTCAGGGGGTAATACTTTTGGTTGTAGATAAAGTTACACTTGTTGCGAACATGATAAGAAGAGATCGCTGGAAGCCAGTAAATGCTTTATCAAGGTAAAGCTCACCAGGTATGTTTTACAAGGGCAAGGCAGACAACTGTTCCAACAGGTGAAGGAAAATATCTGTATAATCATGAGCCGATATTGAATTTCGTCAATCTGGGCTTTGATCTGTATCATCTAGAGTCGATAATTTCATCATGCTGGGCTGGGTATTTATTTTTTCATCATGTTCTGGATGAAACTTTATACATTTTGGATGTCGTAATGAATCAATTCTTGTTGATTTCTTTTTTCATCAGTACAGACAAAGGTTTCGGGTTTCAGAAGAAGAATAGGAGATGGGTTTGGGTGTTGAGATCAAGTTAGGGTCACCTTTCCCAGTTACGATTCACTGGCGAGTTTCTTGCCAGAATGTTGTTTCGATTATGCTTCATAGCTTTTCCTGACGATTTGCCAGCGTTTTTCTTGCCAGAAGTTTTTTTTCGATTATGCCGCATACTGTTCCAGGCTGATCAAGGTAGATGCTCAGTCAATCCCCGTGTGTATTCCAATCAACAAGTTACCGTGATGTGGTGGCATCAACATCTATTCTCTCTCTCTCTTCTCTGTCTACCGGCGCTTGCCCTTGTGAAGCCTACAACCTGGCTTGACCCCTGATTTATTTTTAGCAAAAAGAGGTAAGGGGGAAGTCAGTTCTTTGTTATCTCTAGGTACCAGAAAGGAACAGCAATTACCAAGGGAGGTAACTCGGACATCCAGCGTTGTTATTATGAAGTCGTTTTGGGTAAGGATAGCTCAAGTTGTCAACAGAATAAGGAGGTTAAAAAGAAAGTGGAAGATGAAAAGCGTATTACAAACTTGCAGCGAACTGAAGCGCATCCCGGCGAGCGAAAGAGCAGACAAAGAGGGAGGAAGGCAAAAGGCCATGCAGAATGGTTCGGTTTGGGAAGTTCGATCAGTTATTATTTATTTGCTCTTCAGTTTAAAGAAAGGGTACTTTTCAGTTTGGCACACCACAGCACAGCACAGCAAAACACACGGGTTTTTACCTTACATCTGACCTGATCCCCCCTAAATCAAAGGGTGCCGAAGCCGCCGCGTCAAGGGGTATAATCCGTGTCAGTGACCACAGGTAGATAGCCGGCAGGTAAGGCAGGTAGAGGCGCCAGGTGAGACAGCCAGGTAGATGTCACCCACGTGTGTTTGTTGCCGCTCAGCGTCTTCTCTTGCTAATCCGACCTGCACGTCGGACTACCAGGCGGCTAGTGAGTATAATCCAGCGAGAGGAAGGGGCAATAACGGTCGTCGTTGCTGCTGCCAATAAAAAGCAGGGCGGTGTGTGCCCCCCTACAACGTGAAACTCAGTCAGAGTGGATAGCGAAAGTAGAGTCCCAGCCCGGCCCGTGCGGGTGAAATCCCACAATGGAACATGGATGCATGTGTGCTGTGGGGGTACTACGGTTTTATACAGCTGACATAGATGTATATGGTGATTGGGGAGCGAGGAAAGCGAAAGGTGCAGAGCGAGAGAGAGAGAGAGCGAGAGAGGAAGAGAGGGAGGAATGCAGACCATGTGAGGGCCAAAGCGACACTGCGTCCCGCATCGTGTAGCGCGCTCAGGTAAACGCGCCCGCCGCTCTCCCCTCCCCCTCCCCCTCTGCCCTCTTCCAGCCATCCTTGGCAGGGCCCCTGCCTTATTTGCATATACCAGAACACACCCCTTTTCTCTCACAGACCTTTGACACTCAGGAGGCTGTTGCTCAAGACTTTCACTCTTACCGGTCTACCCCGATCTTTACGATACCGGAAATACGCGCTGGTTTCGTCTTGCACGAAACACGATCGGGTAACTCGGAGAGCGTGGGTAACCCGACACTCTTGCTACCTTTGGTATCGGGCGACTTTTTGCTGCATCGTGGATCAACAGTCTGCCCGGTCTAGAAAGACAAAGACTTTCTGCTGTTTATGACAGGATCCCATGGCACTTTACCCAGCGTTTACTGTCAGCTTCATTGGTAGAAAGAATTTGGATAATTCAGTGTTTGTTAATTAAGGCACACAAGCCATTTGTTACTCGAAAACTCTCTTATAATTAAACATATGAATGACGACAGCATATCTATTCTAAAGGGATCATAGTCCATGGCCTGTCATTTTTAGCAGTCTTCATCAAATTAATCAATTTATTAGTGTAATGGGAAATATTATTTTGGTCTCTTTTTGATTTTATACATGTGTAAATGGTATGTTTGGCTTGAAACAACTGTTGTGAAAAACGTGTGGGAAAGCGTGAACTAAGTATTATTCTCTGAGATATATCCGTATTGACGGCCATAAGATCTTGTTATCGGATCACTTTCGCCCTTGAAAGCAATATAATATTTTGTTTCATATTTTCAATCTTGGGAATTAGCATGGAGGCATTGAATGTGTGGATGCGATGTATAAGTTGGCACTCTGGGGAGAATTGGCTGAGTGACTTGCCGTTGAAAGCTGACGAGCAGAATTGTTTATTACAAGCTTTCACCGCTGATAAACCCAGTGGCCGCGATTCGTATCCCTACCTAGGTGCACGTGCCAGGAGAGGTCGACTTGAAAGAGGATGCTATTGATGCCGTGCTTCTGTGTCGAGGTCAGTCTTAATTTGGATGTAGCTGTAAAAATACACAAATATTGCGGCGGAGAGTCTTACGTCGTTCGCGTACACAGAAGATGTAGTGCTTGTTCAAGCGTGTGTGAGATGCATACATGTTCATTTGGCTGTGCGAGTCGTCACTGGGGCTTTACGTACATCAAGGGCTGTTCTGGGCCCGACGATAACTGCAGTGTCTTGGAGTGTGTGTAGTGGCCGGGAGACGAAATCAGGCTGCGGCTATTTCCAGCCCTAGCGTCAGACACATGTGCCAGACTTGACCCCTTTAGCAAAGCTGGAAGACGTCTCTGCTAATTACAACTTTCTCAGGTGTGCAAGCCGGCATGCCTGCTCCTCTCCGAGAGTGGCAGGTCAGAAGAGCCTGGCGAACTAAGCGCTGTGTGAATGAATGCAAAGAATGCCAGCGCCTGCTTCTGTCGACCTCCCTTGACGCCGAGCTCCGCCATGCTTGGCCAGATGTGAGGCCTCGAGTTACCTCCACTTCCCACCCGGCCCCGCCGCTCCAGCATATAAGGCCAACACGACCGTATGTGGCGGGACCGCCTTCTGCAAATTTGGAAGTGCCCGCGTTTAGGCCGCGCCCCCTTTCCCAAGCCACGCCTCCTTTCCGCTAATCATGTGACTGTTTTTGGGGTCACGTGACAGGGTTTGTCCAATGGGAGTGGCGGCCTCCTGGCGGTAGCGGAATGCCAGTGTGAGACGTTGGATGTGTTGAGGCAGGGCTTGGTGCGATTGGCTCCGTTGATTGATGGTAGCGGCCTGCCTGTGGCGGGTCTGTGGCCCTACAGCTACACCTCGCTTTACAGCTGCAGTTCCTCTGCCGTCTTCTGATGGCTTGAAATATGCCTGTTTAGTCACTTTTTGTGTGAGTGTCGTAAATATGTATTGCTGTGTGTGTGTGTGAATCAGAATCAGAATCAGAATTTATTGTCATTAAAGCACATAGCCTATTGACACATTCAAGATACATAAGTACAGGAAAAATAGCAATATAACATAACATACATGTAATACAAAACCAAGTGGAACAGGGTGAACAAAGAGGACCTGAAGATGAGCATAGGTTATTGAGGACAGTCGGAAGACGCATTGCATCTGCGTAGTTGAAAACAATCGTACACATATTTTGCCAATTGCCTTTGGATGTCGCTGTCAGTAAACAGAGAACTGACTCTTATTTCACCACTGCCGGTGGAAGTATTCGGTAATAACTGTTGCCTGAGATGAGCATACATTGTACATGAATCAAGGAAGTGTGTGTGAGAGAGGATGTGTGTTGGGATAGGACAGGAATGGGGGTGGGGCGGGGGGGTAAGAAGAGGGGTGTGTGACTGATGGGTATAGGCTTTTCTCTTCATACTCATTCTAATTTTATAATGGTGCCCGGGCTGAGCATATAAGCATAGTGGTGATAAAATCTTAGGAAGACGGTTTTTTACACGAATATAGACATGACACAAAATCGGGACAGGGAAGGGGGATTGAAGGGAAGAGCAATGTGATTGAAACTTGAGAAACCGTGCCAGAGGTGCATTTCTCCGAGTCACCATTCGAAAGCGGGGTCGTGGTGGGGGCGGCGGGGGTCGTGGTGGCACAGTGCAGCTGCCGGCTGAGTTGCTCAGTACACCGGTGCCAACGTCCTGTGTCGGAACTTGACGGATACCAGGAAGCTGTCGCGTTCTCAGAAAGCCGGAACTTCTCCGTTCTTCACACTAGCACCAGCCAAAGGGGATCCGAAACATGTAGCTCTTTTTATGTCATGACGTCATCTGGTAGCCCGGCCTTGGGCTGTGTGTCAATTACTAGTTGTCAGTGTTGAGAACTTTCTGTCGATTTGGTCCCGTAAGTATGTTGGTTTTTTTTTAGCCAATGCGTATTTGTCCGGATATTCTCTAAAGATGGCCTGATAAAACTAAAGTTAAATAGAAGCAGTTCAGTTTATTTTTCGTTTGCGTTGAAAATATGTGGGTAAATCACGATTTTCACAGACATGTCAATGAAACACACACACAATATAACACAACACAACACAACACACTCCAAGGAAAGTTCTAGGTTATTTCATTTCTGTCACTTTTATTGCCAACCAGCTTCTACTTCATGATCCTTTACTGCTCAGTCTACGTACAAGAACACACACAAAACCTCACACTAACTGTTGAGTAGCGCGCGCATCAAGATGACGTCATGAAATTAAAAGGAGCTACATCTTTCGGGTCCCTAGCAGCAAAGGGGGCCACTGGATCAGGGACAGTTGCAGTCTACACAGCTGTTGTTTCTTCTCCCTTTTCCCCCTGCCACCCCCCCCCTCCATCCCCTCCACCTTCGGCCACCCATCCACCCCACCCACCCCCGTTCAGCCATCTTGCTAGCTCGCTTTCTCTCTCTCTTCTAGCCATCCTCCCCCAAGATTCTGACATGGCACTCAACGATTAGTGTAATACCGCCCCCAAAAAGAACACACACACACACACACACTGTGACACGCGCACGCATGCACACACACACACACACGCGCTCGCGAAGAATAAACATACCTTAGCTATCCCAAGAGCCAGGCTATTCCAACCCACTCCTCCCTGCCGCTCTGTGTGTGTGTGTGTGTGTGCGTGTGGGGGGGTGGGTGGGGGGGTGGGTGGGTGTGTGAATATGTGTGTCTGTGTGTGTGCGTGTGTTTAGGGTGGTATTATAACGTTCTCATTTTTAGGCTGTACGTGTCATTAGTCTGTGATGAGAAGAAATAAGTGTCATGTTTTTGATAACTTTGAGCAGGTGTGAATGCACTTTCAGCGGACGGAAGAGGTGTCACTTTTTACTTTACATTGGGGGAACAGCAGGGAATCTCCTGGTTAGCTTTTCTTATTAGATGATTTACACAGTAGGTTGAAAGAAGTAACAATGATGACGTAAATATCAGTGATTTAGAAGCATGGTCATTGGAGTGGTGCCAGACTTTTTAAAAGAAGCAGCGATGGTACAAGAGCTGTGTGTATAACCCTAGATGTTCTACATATAGTTGCAGTAACATAATATTTGGTATAACTGCTGGTGCTACCTCTACTGATAATACAAGTGATATTTCCGGTTCCTGCGCTGTATCACAGATTATTCAAGTCAATATCCAGAAGAAAGAAAAAAAGAGCTCGAAACCTGCAATGAAATCAATAAAAACTAATGATATTCAAAGGAATAGGGGAAATATTCAGCATGTTTATTTTCTTAACTTTTGATAACTGTTACAGTAAATGACGAAACTATAGTTTCAGTACAGAACGGATGTTACAGAACGGATGTGGATTGCAAACAAAAAAAAAAGTAGGTACGCACAGTGTTTCAGTGAACTTTGAAGACAGTCTGAAAGTATACCCATCCCTTGAATATCTGGCCGTTTTTTCTTTGGGGAAAATAACTTCTTGGAAAGTTTCTGCGGGTTTTTCTCTTATTATGTTTTTAAATCCCATTCAAAATGGTGGAGCTGATTTTTTTTTTTTTTTTTAGAGATTCCCATCTCTAGTGTTTCTTTTGTGAAAATTTTTAGAAAAATGTTTGAGAATGAGAGGCACCTTTTGCTTTGGCACTTTTTTGTCTTTTTGACTGATTTACAAGGTGTTATAGATCTGATATCAGTACATACATAATACGTGAGCGGTGTAGCCTGAATAAAAATATTACGTTATAAGTGTAGAATATCTTTAGCCTGAATGCTTCCTGCTGCCAGAACTGCATGTCAAAACAAAGGCGTGTGCATAATGCTTCCAGGGACAGGGTGAATAGCCACGTGTACAGCAGAGAACAAATCAAAAGAAATGCAAAGCTTGAGCGTACACTAGGCTTTGCAGCCGGTTGAAACGTGAACCCTCGTAACAAATAAATGAGAGTAGATGTCTTGGAGGAAAAGAACAAATTCTCGAAGGAAATGTCACTGACCGCGCGATGAGTTAAATTTTGTTAGTGGTTGTCAGTTGTAAGAATTTATAACGTTGCTTTAAAATGTGCCACCTATTGATGTCTTGAAAAGTACACATTCTCGAAGGAACAGTTACTGGCTTCCGTGGTAATTTTGTTGGTTGTTTGTTTTAGGGATACATTTGCATTAAAGTGATCCATCCGAGATTTACGATTAATAATTGAACAGCTGACCATGGTTTTAGCCTCCGGGCGGACACGTTTTGTTTTCTTCCAACAGCCAGCAAAGAAATGTAATAGACCTGAATATAAAAATATGGAATTTACGGGAGACAGTGAAGCTGTTATATGTTATTGTCTTTGAAAGTGAACAAAATAATAGGGACTGTTTCTTTTTGTCTATAATTAAACGTTCTGTAAACTAACATTACCCGTTAAATTTGATTCTTTATTTTGGAACGATAGCAGTCTATTTCGGAGTTTTGTCTTTTTAAGTTCCAGCATGTAGGATATAACTACTTGACCTTTGTGTAAGGAAACTTCCTTTAAGTTGACAGAGTTATACTGTGGAACCCCCTTTTAAGACCCCCCCCCCCCCCCTAATTCAAGACCTTGCACACAAAGAAACACGGATGGATGTGTAACACTGAACATGGTCAATTGACGAGTACTTGAAGAAGTCATTACTTCAGCAAAGATAAGCTGACACCCGTCAGCGTGAAGTTACGTCGTAATAATTAGCATACCCACCAGTCTTGATCGCGGCTGTTGACCACATGTTCAGTGGTGACTGACACCAGGGTACGCGTGCTTGATGTATGTGTATACGAGTGTGTTATTTATAGTGTGTCAGTGTTACACGTGTAAGCTAAGTGTGTGAGTGTGTTTGGAGGAGGCCACCTTCTTGACTAAGTGGTACACATGCTTGATGCGTACGAGTGTGTTATTTAAAGTGTGTCTGTGTTACACGTGTGTATGTGTTTGGAAGACGCCGCATCTTGACTAAGGGGTACGCATGCTTGATGTGTACGAGTGTGTTATGAGTGTGTCGTGGCTACACGGGTGTAAGTGTGTATGCTGGTGTGTGTGTTTGGGACAGGCTGCATTGTTGACTAAGGGGTACGCATGCTTGATGTCTAAATATGCGTGTTATTTTGGCGTGTTATTGTAACTACATTTCCCTGTGTGTGTGTGTGTGTGTGTGTGTGTGTGTGTGTGTGTGTGTTTGAGAGAGAAAGAGAGAGAGGAGGCTGGTAGTGCAACCACATGTGGCCGCCGCGGGGTGTGGGAACGTGAGACATCCACTTCCTTGCATACACCCGCCAGCAGACAGCATTTTGGTAACATAGCGTCTCTCTCAGTTCTGTTCAACAACTAGTTTCAACACCGTTTTGTCCCCAGCTTACTCAACCTAAAATAGCCCACATAGTTTTACAACTCGACAAAAGCTCGCCAACAGATTTTGAAACATAACTAACCAGAGTGACCAGAACACTGAGGCAGACATAGAATATCCACAACCCTTGTAATTTTAATAGCGCCGTGACTCTATTTTTGATCAAACGTGCATCTTGTCCACTTTCCCATTCTATGTTTTCTTTCGGCTATGTCCACCTTGGTTATCTGAAGAGAACTTCATTTGCTAGAAAATCCTCTGCCTTCTCTTTTCTCCGCGCGCCGCCGGCCAAAAAGCGCGCCAAACTTATATATGACCTATCTATGACTCGGAAAACAAAGAAGAAAAATAGATGCAGGCAGTTTCTGTCGGGTTACTGCAGTGAAATGTGCTCACCTAGTGCTCTGACCGTAAAAATTTGAGAGATTTTGCAAAATAGCACAGACAGAAAATGCCCACGAGCAGTACTCGACAGACACAGTAGACGCCCGGTAGCAGATGCAGAGAGCTTTCAGCACAGAACAACTTTTGTGTAACTGAACACTTACACGTAGCAGAAATCTCGAAATCCCTCATACAATACTTTTGACCAGGTCTTGAAGGGAAGTAGGCTATAGGAATACTAAGTCGAATTCAAGTAGACTTGCGATTGACGGAACATGTCTAGGTGTGCAACGATAAACTTAAAACCAGTAGAACTTGGAACTATGCTCATGTACCTCTCACCTTCATACATATCTACTTTTTGAAAAGAAATCAGATTTCAAACTTCAGAATAAACTAGACAACATAATATCTCTTTCTCTGGGCTTTTGATTTGCCTACTCTTTCTCTCTCTCTCTGACAACGAATCCATTTTGCCACCGCCATTTCAAGAAACAGCCGATACGCTCCACTTCAAATCCGCAGCAGCGAACAGAAGACAATCCAGCAGTTCATGATGGAAATCTGCTAGCGGAAAGCCGAAGACAAAGCGGTACACATAACTTATCTGAGTATGTCATGCAGGTCGAGCAGCTGGTAGGGTTATCATAACACAAGAATCCCTTGCAATCTAGACAAGCATCCCGAGTATGATGCAGGCGTTCTGATTCACTGCGAAGGTCACAGTACGATTTATAGTGCTCAGGAATTTCCATCTACAGTAGACTATGGAGAACTTGATATTCACTACCTTTGCGTTGCCTCTCCTAAAAAATAAAAATAAAAAGATTTAAAAAATGCAAGTAAACGTAAAGAGCTAGAATTTTAGTACACCAAAAATCGTTGCAAAAATCTAGTGCACAACCAGGCGATAAATTCTGCCTCCTGAAGTTCGCAACCAAAGCGTCATGGTACTTACGACAATCACAGCCCAACGAATCGTGAGAATTACAAAACTCTTAAGTCAGTTGGAGGCTGAACCGTTTGAAGAAGTCCTTAGTTGGAAACCGTTGAAGCGTGACTTTTGACCGGCCAAAAGAAGCCAGGAACCGCTGATTCCACAGGAGAGAAGAGTTGCTTGCTGCGCGCACGGTACATACTTCTTTACATTCCATAACTTTGAGAAAACATATGGGATAGCAAGGAAGTATGGCCCGGACACACAGCTCGGTAGCGTAGCGAAGAACTTGTACTGTCCGTCGAGAGATCACCTGGAAAAAAGAAAGGTCTTCAAAGTTTGGCAGCAGCGGAAAATGCCATGGCCGATACAACATCCCTAATACCCTTCGACAGTGTGCAATGGCCTGATTTCACATTCAGCAAGAGATAGTTTTACCAATTTCAGCATGCTGGAGCCTCTCTGGCAGGGGCCAGCCAATGAAAAGACGGCAGCGGGAGGCACGCTCTGTGATTCATACGCCCAGCCAATGGGTGGCGCGCGAGCAATAAGGGCTCGCTGGACTTCCTCACGAACCAAAATCTCTGCGGCACAAACCCTCAAACGGCCATCTTGAATTTTTGAACGAAAAAAGTACGGTTACCAAAAGTACAGCGTGTACTGTTTGGCGCGAAGCTAGCCAGATTGCACCGTTCACAATAAATGCGTGTGTACAAAGGCAACTGAGTCTGTCTAGAGTCTGTTTGTGATAAATAGCTTTTTTCTTGCCATATGTTTCAGCTGGCGTCTCCTTGCACTCTGCGAGTCATGGCCTACACATTCCGCATCAGCAGCAGGGCGAATCTAGAATCAGCTCTTTTCTCTGTGTCGATGGTTCTTGAAGTGATGACGAAGATAAATCATGGCCAAAAGTCTTTGAAAGACGCGGTAGGTGCCTGCGCTTGTATGAACAGTTTCAAGGCCTGCAACACGTTTTTAAAGGCTCGAAGAATCTCCCGAAGTACTTCACAGCTGCCGTGATTTCTTGTCGGGTACTAAAGTGAACGTGGTGGATGTTTGAGAGCCTAAATATGGACTGCCGCGTCACCCTCCTCCCTCCCCCCTCCCGAAAACTCCGCACCCCCTTACCCCCACCTCTCCATTCCTTATCATCCACCCTTTCTTCCGCCACACACGCCACGCCGAGAGATAGCAGGATATAATTTTACTAAAACTTTGGTCAGGCCGGGGTTTGGCAGGAGGTCCCAGACTGGAAGAGCAAGGGTCTGGTTGTTAGGTGGTGAGAGTATTGGCGGGTAGCTAGCTCCTTGTCTCGGTGCTACCGGTAGGTAAGATAACTTGCAGCGCTTTTTTTCTTCTCCTGCACAAGTACTTCACAGCTGCCTGTGATTAATTCTTGTCTGGAATTAAGTGACCGTGGATGTTTGAGCGCCAAAATAATATGGACTTCCGCTTCACCCCTCCAACCCTCTTTTTATTTTTTATTTTGTTTGTTCAACAATCATATGTTTTCTTTATTATTGGGTGTTGACGTCATGGCATGAAAAGCGCTGTAAGTTATCTTTGCCCAACCTAGTAGGGGAGGGCAAGGCAAGGCGTGAGGGGGAAGTGTGTGCTGTAATCCTCAGGCCCCTGTCTGTGTCGAGTGCTTTGCCATGGCCCCTTACTGATGGGAACCAGCTGTGGGGGCTCCTTCACTACCCCCCTCCCCCCTCCTCAGCCTGCCACGCTTTCTGCTGCTACTGCCTTGGGAGGTACAGTGGAGCCCTTCTTTAAGACCTCAGAAGATTTGAGAAAATCAGGCCCTAAAATAGGAGGGAGCCTTGAAAATGGCGGTATATATTTTTGTGTGTGTGCAGACCTTATGAATTGGAAAGGTCTTAAACAGGGGGAAGTCTTGAAAAGGGTTGGGGGGGGGGGTAATAAAAGGGGGGTTCTATTGTATTGGGATGGCGTGGGTTTGGGTGGGTGGTGGGGGAGATCGGGTGCACGTGGAGGTTATTTCTGTAGAAAAGCTGTACCTTGTACACGTCATGGCACTGGCGCTGAACACGGTGTACAAACTTCATTATGTTTTCTGAAGCTAGTTATGTTCGTAATACCTTTGTTCAATCTTATTGCCGCGATGCTGGTCAAATGGTCCCAGCAGTGTTAACATGGGAGTTCTACGGCCAAAGGGAACGGATCGTCTATATAACATAGACACGTGATCATACCTATACTACATTATTACTATTTCATACTCTTTCATCCACTATCACAGTTCTGGTGAATTTCCCTTAGTAAAATCTAACTAAAAATTACTCCTTAATTGTGGTTTTCTTGAGAGGGTCTGCACAAAAATCTGTTGCCGCACACATTTACGTGAATTTTATTTCAAAGTTTTTGGACGGTAAGCGTTATATCGATACTATTTAAGGTGTGTGGAAAAATAGTAAACGGTAAGTGCAAGCCCTAAAAATGAATTTTAAGTTCGGAAAGGTATTTGTGTGAGGTTTTTTTCCAAGCAAAATGGTACGCCACATATATATATCCACCTATCCCTCAAATAATTCAAGAAATCGCTAAAGGTTACCCGCGATCATCCGTTTGACCATGTAGTGTACGAAACTTCATAAAGTTGTATTCTGCCTGTCCGTTTACAGTCTTGGCCCTTCAGATGGAATTACATCAATTATATCAAATGTGCCGAAATCACGCACAAGAATCCGATTATCGAGCCAAGATCAAAATACGCTGAACCGGAATTGTCAAAGGGTATTACTGTCTATTCAAAATAATCGAGTGTATATGTATATAGGAAAGACGAAGAAAGTACCGCACCAGAGATCGAGCAAACATGTCCCAGATTCAAGGAAGCTGTTGCAAGGTGCCAAACTTTACAGAAAGAGATAACTGTGATAGTGTGTTGATGAGGCAAACTAGCGTTGAAAAGCGATAATTGGGACTTCGAAATTCAATTTATTCCGCAAAAATCCTTTGCATGTTCAAGGAACATAACCAAATCAGGCGGACCATTGACGGACAGAGTGAATTTGGGACACTACTGTTCTTGAATTGTATCCTTCAATCTGTCCGTTGAACGAATGCTTGAGATTGAGAAGCGCGTGGGGTACGCTGGTCCTTCAGGCCATGATGTATGACACACACCTGAACATACTCTGTACTATCTTTGCACACACGTACCCTGCCGGTTGTGTAGCACGTGCCTGTAGTGTGGGCTGCCAGAAAGGCGTCGTGTCACTGAACGACTGGGGGCTGTATAGGCGGGGCAACCACCCAAATTCTCACTGAGTTATAAGAAGAAACCTTTTTTTGCCCTCCTTCTCTACTGTTGTAGCGTATTCCTATTTCATGTCCAACAAGTAGATCTCTACGATTTGACTGACAGTTCATTTATACAAGTCAGTCTTTTGTCTCTCTCTGCGGCATCTCTGTGTCCTTGTGTCTGTCTGTCTGTCTGTCTGTCTGTCTGTCTGTCTCTCTCTCTCTCTCTCTCTCTCTCTCTCTCTCTCTCTCTCTCTCTCTCTCTCTCTCTTTACTGATTAGTGATACAGTACAAAAGATGGGAACTCCGTTGCCTGTCTGTCTCTGTCTGTCTCTGTCTCTCTCTGTCTCTCTCTCTCTCTCTCTCTCTCTCTCTCTCTCTTTTTACTGGTTAGTGATAACACAGTACAAAAGATGGGAACTCCTGTATGCCGGATATTGTGAGTCACGTTCGAACCCCCATCGTCCTTCAGTCAGTCGCGTTGGTCTTGCTGCACCGACTACTCTCACCGTGGAAAGACGAGTGCAGGCAAAGTAGTAGAAGATCTCTGGTGCACGGACGTGTTCAATTGCGAACGGCTCATTTTGATATCTATTTTCTCGACATGTTTGTTATCATTTGCTAACATACTACTAATCTTCTTCTTCTTCTTGGCGTTCGCAGAGGTTACACAATCAGTCCAGCACTGGTGATAAATGTTGTCGTTTTCTCCAACTCCTGTCGACTGCCGTATAGTTTGGTCTGCAAGGGAGTTGGTGACGGCCACACTTCTTTTCGTTCCTCATCTAGTAAGGGACATCGCTGTATGATGTGTATACTACTAATAATATTATACCACAATAGGCTATAGTAATGTTGAAGATTATGCCGCAATATAGGTTCGAATCGAATACTTACATAACAATTAGTTTAAACGGAAAGACAAGGACTGAAGGAGTTTCTTGTGCATGTCAATCAGCGCGGCATGTAGAAAGTCACCACATCTGCTGGCGAGAGGAGGTCCGTTATGGCCTGAAACCAGAAGAAAACATACATGGTCATAAGTTACTGGACACAGTCGTTTAATTGTTTGGTCTATCAGACCCCATCTTGGTATGGTGGCTCAGTATTGGCGTTAACCGGTAATTACCGGTATTTTTGAGAAATGAGAAAATATCGGAAACAAAATTGGCTACCGGTATGACCTACCGGTTGATTTTTAGAACTACCGTGTTTTTTTCGCTGGTAAATCAACAAAACCAGTACTCTGAGTTGGACTCTAAGTGTATGCTTCCACTGGTTCCAATGACCGGCCTACCGTTTTTTTCTGGACAGTTTGCATTATAAACGTTTGTGTACTGGTTTGAAAAAATACTAGCGCCATCACTGAGGCTACCTCCTTTCCCACTCTTCATGTCGTCATTTCTCACATCTCCATGTAATCACGAGTGACGAACATAATTCAATACAATACAATACGGTTCGATACAAAACACAATACGACACAGTACAATACAATACAATACATGACAAAATAAGACAAGACAAGACAACTTTTTCGTCTGAAGTTGGTACATACACAAATTTGTCTTTATGTATAAATACAAGAGAAGTTACGGTTTCCATAAAAGAAACTTTCCATGAGAAAATCGGGAAATCCTTCTTTGAAAACTTCCTGATCGATTTCCTACATGTTCCACGTACACACAAGAAAAGGAGGAGGAATAGGAGGGGCCCCGGCAGAGAAACTAATTATATTTCGGACATCTGACTCCCAAACCAACTTTTCCTGATTATGAATATTCTCTGATTTCGTCTCTGCGTTTTCGATTAATCAAAACCACATCATAAATATCAGTGAACAAAACTTCGAGTCCAAGTCAAGGCGAGCATGTTCTAATGCCTCAGTAAAGTTCAAATTGATCTCCGCGCGATGTCGATGATTTTTCAAGTTTGAATGACACTGTGTATTTGTACGAGAGAAAATCTTCAACTTGAAATTATATGCTTTAGCATCCTGGACAGAGGTCACGTACAACGGATGAATAAACGGGTTGAAATAATGCAATGAGGGTGGTAAAACATTGCGTAAGCATCATGACTTGAATAAGTAGCGTCCCCCTCCCCAAAGTTCGACACCCTTGTTGTGAATGATGAGCAGACATAATAGAGGAAGATGCAGCAAGGAAAAGACAAACAGCGAAGAGAAGTGGTATGTATGTGTGTGTGTGTGTGTGTGTGTGTGTGTGTGTGTGTGTGTGTGTGTGTGTGTGTGTGTGTGTGTGTGTGTGCGTGCGTACGTTTGTGTGTTTGTGTGTGTGTGTGTGGTTGGGCCGGTTCCAGAGAGGGACCTGTTGGGGTTGTTGTTTGTGCAGACACCCCCAGACGTTGGACCCGTGCCCACTGCATGGCTGCTTTGCCTCCGCACTAATGGGGCGGGTAGCTCTGCACCCGTACACACGATAACAGGCAAATGGGAGGGGAAAACAAAACAAAAGTGGGGCAAAAAAGAAAAAAATGGCGAAATAAGAAAAGAATGGCGAAAAAAAAAAGAATTGGGCAACAAAACAAACCCAGAAAAAATAACAGAAATGGCGAAACAGGAAAAGAAATGGCCACACACACAAAAAGAATGAAATAGCTTCGAGTACATAATATATCGGTGTGTCTGTCTGCCTGTCTGCTTTCCCGTACGTGTGAGTGAGTGGTGCGTGTGTTTGCCTGTTGTGGAAGGTAAGCACTTGTGAACTGATTTTGTCATGAGCTTTGTTTACGGCCTCAGTTGATTGGAAAACCAGTTCCGGATGCGTAGATGAGCAGACTTCCCAAGATGTTCAGCGGTGTAAAAATAGGATATCTCGACGTTGGCGAGTGCGGAAAAAGAAGAAGAAGAAGAAGACATATGGATATGGACGCGTTGTTTGCCTTTGTCCGTAGTAGAGGGATAACTGTAGTTTTAACTGAGCTTTGCTTTTGTTTAAAATTGCCACATTACAATTTTGAAAATAAAATTGCATCCAAGGGTGGTAATTGTCTGCAACAGCGAAGGTAAGGTAAATCTAACATTTGGTATGTACTTGAAAGTTCTATGTGAGCTCTTCAAAATCTGAACACGGATATTATCATTGTATTATTTGCCGTAAGTTTATTTACTATTGTTCGACAGATCTATGTGAGAAAAAAATCTGTGTAAAAGTCAGACACAAACTTCTCAATGCAGAAAAAGTCGTGAGTCAAAAGATATGATGGACGCAAAGTCAATACTACTGCCTACTGTCAGGAAGACACGCGGTGCGTCTTTCAGAAGCGTACCAAATTAGGGTGCGAACGGTGGAAACGCGTTATGGGGAGAGAGGTGGAAGGGGGGGGGGGAGGAGGAGGAGGCATTCCACGGTTCAAAGGCGTGTCTTGCACACTGCTGTGTCTGTGTACCTGTGCACTGCCGATAGGAACCGTTTCTGTCCACAGGCAAGAAGTTTTGGTGCAACGCTTTAATGTTTACGAGATTGGGACAGCTGCTGCTGCTAGTACACGTGCACAGCTGGTTCAGGCACCTTTTTCCAGTTGTTTCCAACCCCAAGAATTCTAATGCTATAAGAAAGGTTTGTGTGTTACATAAGTGTAGATAGAGTAGGGTTTGGGTAGGTTAGATGGGGAGAACAGAAAAATATACAGGTACACAATTACACAGACACATCTAGATACTCATATTAACAGACACACTCAAGTACACAGATAGATTGCCCCGTATTTCTTAATTTAATGGAGAAGACCGAATTTGAGACGGGTAGATTGCCAAAGTTCGTGGAGAAAACATCAGTTGAGCAAGACAGAGTTTGGGACAGTCAGACATTTGTGAGTTTCAGAGAAAAAACACAGGACAGGTAACCATTCCAATATTTAAGAGTTTCACAGAGAAGGCAGAGTTTGGGACAAGTACGAGGTCTGATATCTGATATGTGTGAGTTTCATTGAAAAGACAATTTGGATAGCAAGTCAGTCCGATATTAGTGAGAGAAGTTAATGTTAAGAAGGGCAAATAATCAGGTACCGTAAAGTACCGAGTATAAGCCCACCCCCCATCTGCACGAATTTCGGACAAAAGTGGGGGGTGGGCTTATACTCGGTACTTGACCCTATGCACGAACATATTCTTCATTGCAATGGAGACATGATTCATATAAAGATACCATCTGGTATGTAAAGTGTTATGTTTGTTTAAACTAAAGCAAATGTGAAACAACATGAAGATATTTTGTGTATTATAAAATTGTTAAACTCGCAGACAGACATACGTAAGGCTTACACACCATCACTCGTAAATGAACACATTTGAAAGCATGTCTATTCGACAAAAACGGCTTTTATTTAAAAACAACTTGAAAAACCTGAAATCCTCAAAATCTGTCGGCACCTTCTGGTTACTGGACGTACAGAGGCGAATGGATACATCAGGGGCGGACGAGGGGGGGGGGCACAGGGGGCACGTGCCCCCCCCCCCCCCCCCCGAAAAAAAAAAAAAGAAAAAAAGAAGAAGAAGAAAAAAAAAGATTTTTCTATGCTGATTTTATGACCATTTCTAAGTTCAAATGGCACCAGATGGCACCATTTTGCTTCTTTGGGCAAAAATTTTTTCCGGGGGGGCATGCCCCCGGACCCCCCTAGCAAATTCGGGGGCTTCGCGCCCATCACATTCACTTTCGATTCAAAGTGCCCCCCCCCCTTACAAAGCAACTGATCCGCCCCTGTACATGGTGCCGTTTTTTCCACCTTTGTAGCCACATGTTTGACGCATCGAAGTCTTGAAGTTTCAGACCCGCCCCTACTGACTGTCGCGCTTTTCTCTGCAAGTCTTTTTTTCTAACAACTCGCCCTTCGCTTCTTTCTTCTTGTAGAAACTCAAAAAGTATCACCTCCAACTCCTCCGACTTCACAGTCCGACAAGGGTGCAGTTTCAACTTTCGCTTTTCTCTGCCAGTTTCATGCTGCAGAAGGACATCTCTGTTAGCTCGCCACATCCTAATTTGTTTTCTGTCCACACCAAACTCTTGAATTCTACTGAGTAAGATTTTCGCTTCGGCATTTTCTTGGAAAGAAGCGCCAAAAGCAAGGGGAAGAAACTCTGACACGACATTCTTCGGCATTCCTTTTTTCTCTCCCTGTTCTCGATTTTTCGTTTTTATACAAGTTTTGACTAAATATTTTAACATCGAGGGGGAATCGAAACGAGGGTCGTGGTGTATGTGCGTGTGTGTGTGTCTGTGTGTGTGTGTGTGTGTAGAGCGATTCAGACTAAACTACTGGACCGATCTTTATGAAATTTGACATGAGAGTTCCTGGGTATGAAATCCCCGAACATTTTTTTCATTTTTTTGATAAATGTCTTTGATGACGTCATATCCGGCTTTTCGTGAAAGTTGAGGCGGCACTGTCACGCCCTCATTTTTCAACCAAATTGGTTGAAATTTTGGTCAAGTAATCTTCGACGAAGCCCGGACTTCGGTATTGCATTTCAGCTTGGTGGCTTAAAAATTAATTAATGACTTTGGTCATTAAAAATCTGAAAATTGTAAACAAAAATAAAAATTTATAAAACGATCCAAATTTACGTTCATCTTATTCTCCATCATTTTCTGATTCCAAAAACATATAAATATGTTATATTTGGATTAAAAACAAGCTCTGAAAATTAAATATATAAAAATTATTATCAAAATTAAATTGTCGAAATCAATTTTAAAACACTTTCATCTTATTCCTTGTCGGTTCCTGATTCAAAAAACATATAGATATGATATGTTTGGATTAAAAACACGCTCAGAAAGTTAAAACAAAGAGAGGTACAGAAAAGCGTGCTATCCTTCTTAGCGCGACTACTACCCCGCTCTTCTTGTCAATTTCACTGCCTTTGCCATGAGCGGTGGACTGACGATGCTACGAGTATACGGTCTTGCTGAAAAATGGCATTGCGTTCAGTTTCATTCTGTGAGTTCGACAGCTACTTGACTAAATGTTGTATTTTCGCCTTACGCGACTTGTTTGTTTTAGCCATGCAAAAGTGGGGGGTGGGCGTTTACTCGGTACTTCACCTTTTGCACGGATTTTGCTCGAAGGTGGGGGATGGGCGTTTACAATGTTATGGGCTTATACTCAGTACTTTATGGTATTTGCGAGTTTCATAGAATGTTATGTTTGAAAAGGACACATGTTGGGATACTTAGACGTTTTCATGGATAAGGTAGAGTTGGAGTAGTTAGACAGATATTTGTTTCAGTTTTACAGTGATGACAGGTAAGCCAGTCAAGCAATAGTGAGCTTAATTGAGAAGACATAGTTCTCGTGAGTATACAGACAGGTATGTGTGAGAGTGGGTGGCCGAGTGGTAACGCACTTGCGCTCGGAAGCGAGAGGTTGCGAGTTCGACCCTGGGTCAGGGCGTTAGCAATTTTCTCCCCCCTTTCCTAACCTAGGTGGTGGGTTCAAGTGCTAGTCTTTCGGATGAGACGAAAAACCGAGGTCCCTTCGTGTACACTACATTGGGGTGTGCACGTTAAAGATCCCACGATTGACAAAAGGGTCTTTCCTGGCAAAATTGTATAGGCATAGATAAAAATGTCTACCAAAATACCCGTGTGACTTGGAATAATAGGCCGTGAAAAGTAGGATATGCGCCGAAATGGCTGCGATCTGCTGGCCGATGTGAATGCGTGATGTATTGTGTAAATAAATTCCATCTCACACGGCATAAATAAATCCCTGCGCCTTGAATATGTGCGCGATATAAATTGCATAAAAATATAAAAAAAAAAAAATCCCTGCGCTTAGAACTGTACGTAGAGGTTACATGCCGAGTCTCAGTGATTATTAAAAATAATGGTCGAAGTTTGCGGATCATGAAAAATGCGAGCTTTAGCGAGCTTTTTCATGACCGCGAACTGAGACCATTATTTTTTATAATCACTGAGACGAGGTGTGTAACCTCTTTATTCCTCCTTTCTTCAGTTATTCAAAGAAAAGAGGAGTTTTTTTGCGAAAGTTTGATCGAATCCTATTCACTCAACCAGTCAACCTGCGCAGGCGATCGATTAATGCGCGGTTGTATAGTTCCGTGCAAATCATTCCAATTTCCATTCTGTTAACACTTCTTGTCAGTTTTCCTATTTTGGACTAAAATCAAGTACACAGATATGCTGTTATTCTGCTGTGGCGGCAAAGGCAGATATTGTGTGTTCTGTATATGTTTTGGTATCGCTTAGGATAATGTTCTTTCGTCAAATGGGACTAGCAGACGAACTTTTGCACCCGTGTTCCAACGTTAAAAACTGTATGAAGTTCAGTTTTCTGGGGAAAATAGTGTATGAAACCGCTTTATGTTGTTTAAATTGATGAGATGTGTGCATTTGGTTGCGTGTGATCTGTTTATTAAATAAAATATTGTTGAAAACTGACCGTCGGATTGCAGTCTGTTGTCGAAGAAACTGAGTGAAAAGAAATTTGAAAGGGGAACTACTCTTGTCGCTAGACAAAGTATGAGAGTTACTTGCCTTGGGAATTTGCTTTTAATGAACGTTTGTGCACAGCAGACCTAGATTCAGAAAACAACCAAACTCATGGATTTTATATGGAGATTCATGTGTTCAAGCCTGTTGTTGTTAATTTAAATGCGGTATGTTTGTATTGTTTGCTCCAGAGATGTATACTTCGTACATTAGAGCGTTCGGAACTTTTCAGTCGCAAAAGTAGTACCGACGCAGAACAGCTTCTCAACCCATTGCGCTATTGAGGATTCAGGCTGTTGCTGGGTCGTTATTTGTTTGGTTGCTGGGTGTTTATCGAAAAATAACTAGCTCTACAAGTTTACAGAGGTAAAGAAGCAGAGGGGGGAATAACCACGGAATACGCGCGATTTTAGCCTCATATTGATTGAAAGCCAAAGAAAAAGGAAGTCAGGCAGATATTTTGAGAAACCCAGTGAGACAGGTATTGTCCGCCAGGTACTTTGAGAAACAAGGTATTTTGAGAAAGCAATTGGGATAGGTAGTAGGCCAGGTATTTTGAAAAACCCAGTGGGACTGGCTAAGCCAGGTACTTTTGAGAAAACCAGTGAGGCAGGTAGCGGCAAGCCTGGTATGTTGAGAAACAAGGTATTTTGAGAAAGCAATTGGGACAGGTAGCAAGCCAGGTATTTTGAACAAACCAGTGGGACAAGCAATAAGCCAGGTACTTTTTAGAAAGTACTGAGACAGGCAATCAGCCGGGTATTTTGAGAAAACCAATGAGACTGGTTGCTAGCCAGGTATGTTGAAAAAGAAAGTATTTTGAGAAAGCCATTCTGACAGGTAGCAAGCCAGGTATTTTGAGACAACCCTTGGGACAGGTAGCAAGGCAGGTATGGGTGCTGTTGAGAGAGAAGGGAAACTTTGCGGTAGAGATAGCGGGTTGAGTACACGTGGAACTCGTTCTATCACCCCGGGGCCCTCCTGTTTCTTCTGGCGGTGTTTTATCACGGCCTCATCAGCTGCACCGCCCTACACCAGATCACTTATCTCTCTTCCAGTCCTCCCTGGAGGGTTCCGTGTACCCATCTTCCTGCATTCTCTGTCTGTCTGTATTTCTCGGGCCGTGTGTGTATGTGTGTGTGTGTGTGTTTTTCTATTTCTCTTTCTCTCTCTCTCTCTCTCTCTTCTATCTGTCTCGCGTTCTCTCTCGCTCTCTCTCTCTCTCTCTCTCTCTCTCTCTCTCTCTCTCTCTCTCTCTCTCTCTCTAACAAACACTCCCACCCACCATCTCTCTCTCTCTCTCTCTCTCTCTCTCTCTCTCTCTCTCTCTCTCTCTCTCTTTCACACACACACACCTAACTACCCCCTTACCCACCCCCTACACCAACAAACCTACAAGCACACTCACATAAATAATATACGGTAGTTTTACTCAGTGCCACATACACACATGTGTTGTTGAAGTCAGCACAGAGGAAGAAGTTTTAGGGCGGCAAGCCTCAGTTGGTTTGAAGAGTGTGAGATGATGAGGAGAGGAGAGATAAGCCAACAGCCGCCTGCTGATAATCACACACTGCACAGTGGGGCGCGTCTTTCTGCAGTCGAGCGCTTCTGGGCATACAATCAGGCACAGATGGCCGCAGGAGCGGTCATCTATTGCAATGCGTTCGGAGAGCTGACATGTCTCGTTTTGTTACCGTTCTCACGAGATCAGTTACAGTTTTTTTCCTCTGTGCGCCAACCGGCGTCAGCAGACGACGTACTCAGTGTTATTCAGCCTACTGATTTGGATAATGTTCTGTTTGAAGGCTCGGCATTGTATGGTCAAATACAACTACACACATATGTACTCGTTACCATTAACCAACGCTCGTCACAACACTAATAGACTACGAAACAATCTCTTCGATCATCTCTGCGCTGAGTCGGTCACACTTTTGCTCACCCCTGCCAACAATCTCAAACCGTAACAGCACAGAATATCGTCCATACCAGCAACCAATTATTACCATGTCCCAAATAGCATTGTATCTCGTTGGTTAAACACATCACAATCTTACAACCACCACAACGAAGACCAAACATCAAAAACAAAATTTACATTGTGTTTGTAACACCCTCTTCATGACGCTTTCATCAAAACGATCACAAGAACATGCACCATGCGCCTTGCTCTTAAAGTTGCATAACCTACAACCCATGACCGCCAAACCGTCTCCTCTCTCTAACAGCAAAACTAGTGTGAAACATAAGTAATCAATTTATCCACTTGACTATATTCACAACAGGGACCTATCACTCTTTTTTGCATGTTTTTATGCCTACGGATTTTCAAATACTCTGCAACACATGATTGTAACCCAAATTCAACATGTGCCCGTACAATACCGCTTCTTTTATGAAAACATTGCTTCGGCCATGTTGATTTTAATCAACCAAGTTTCTTGTTCTACTTCTACGCTTAGATAACGCAGTGGTAGAATGCCTTTCATGAAAGAGAATATAACAAAAGTTGTTTCTCAACGTGTGTTGTAATACTGAATGGTAATGGAATTAAATTATCCCTGCGTATGTGAATTTTTCTCTGCAGTGGGGTTGTCTTTGTGCGTGCTGGCATGCTTCTGGGCATCAAATCAAGCACAGATCATTATTCTTCTACGCTTAGATAACGTAGCGGTAGAATGCCTTTCACGAAGGGAGAATGGGGGAGAAGCGTACCAAAGATTGTACATGTATACTAGGAAGGAGAATATATGATTAACACAAGTTGTTCCTCACACGTGTGTTGTTACACTGAAAGGTATTGACATTAATTCTCTTTGTGTCTGTGAATTTCTCTCTCTGCAGTCTGTACAGTCAATGTGTCTTACTTTCTTTCCCTGTCTGGTTACCAACGGCTGTTCATGACAGTCGACCTCTGTCGTTAGTCCTTTCATACCCCCACCCCCCGTCCCTCCCGCCACCCCCTCTCTTTGTTCTATGTCGAAATATTTTCCCCTTTTGTTCTACTTTTCAACCCTGTGGGGTAAATAAAGAAAAGTCTCATCATTCCGTGCCTCGTGCTATGTTTGGTTAAAAGCAGGGGCGTGGGACGCTTGCTAGGCTTTGCATCTTGATGTGTAATTAACTGTGTTGTAAATGTGTTGTAAATGTGTAAATCAGCACTGCATAACCAGAGACTAGTTGTGTAGTACAAAGTTCATACTTGTTTTATTATCCCTGAGCAGTTCCTTTGCTTTCCATCTTTGCACTGTGTCCCGAATCCAAGACTTCACACTAAACCCCAGCATGACGAATCTTTCCCGCTCCTTTGGCAGTAAAGCATAAAAAGCAGCAGTAAAGCTGGAACTGAGACAGACATGATTGTGTGAATTTCCCTCAGTGCCAGAGTAGCTATTTTTGTCCCGTGTGTGATAAGTAAAGAGGGCTATTTTCAGCTGCCGGCCATGTGTGCAACACACATACAAACGAGAGAGAGAGAGAGAGAGAGAGAGAGAGAGAGAGAGAGAGAGAGAGAGAGAATGCGCTCACACTTTTTTTTTTACAGAGAGAGAGAGAGAGAGAGAGCAACGCGCTCACACTTTTTACGAAGAGAAGGAGCACTGAGTTGAATGCATATATAACTCAGTGAGAGAGAGAGAGAGAGAGAGAGAGAGAGAGAGAGAGAGAGAGAGAGAGAGAGCAACGGGTGGGATGGAGGAAGGGGGATGGGGGGGGGGTGCTGAGGAGGAAAGATGTAGGCCGCAGTGCCAGAGCACAGCGTGTATAGCACCATGCCAAGCGACATCTTGTGCCGCAGGATTTTTTACACAGAGAGCCACGAGGGCCTGTTCTCTACCGTTCTCAGTGCTACAAGCGCATAACCACATGCCAGAAGAATTCTCTGCTAGACGAACAGCAAGAATAATGCCAGATGGACTTGCTCTGCCTCACTGTTGGCATACCTACTCATATTAAACATATCAGAATCAAAATCAGAATTTATTGTCATTAAAGCACATAGCCTATTGACATATACATAAGATAAAAATGTATTATAGTCCTGTGAGGTTACCCTCAAGGAAATTCTGGCTGCATACAATACGGCGCTACCCATTTCTTCTTCTTCTTGTTCTTCTCTTTTGTCCAGGCGTGTATTCATCTTTACAAGCCCAAACTTGCTGTGAACTTGGGTTCTTTATCGTGCGCATGCGTGCACACGAGGGTGCTCGGACACCGAGGAGAGTCTGCACAAAGTTGACTGGGAAATATACCCCTCGCCGTACGTGGGAATCGAACCCGCGCCGATGGCTAAAACTGGTTTTGATACCAGCGCCGCTACCGACTGAGCTGTTTCCCCGCCCCCTAATAAGCAACTGAAACAAAAAGGAAACACACTATGACACCAGCCATTACACCATGTTGTTAAATAACGATTAGATACGTCAGTGTGTTTCCACGAGCCTACTTATAACACGGTTTCAGGGGATGACAAACGCCGATCTTCCCACTGTTCACACAGACAAATATTCTACTGGTATACTTATTTTCTTTGCCCCAAGCACAGCGAGGGTAACATAGTTTGCCATCGTGGACTTTCCTTAGATGTGCAATGATACTGTCTGCTGTGATTTTTTGGTTGTAACTCTTCTTCTTCATTTGCGTTCGTGGGCTGGAACTTCCACGTACTCTCGTATTCTGAAAGACACCCCCCCCCCCCCCCATTTTAGACAGTCTTCACCGTTTTTTGGGTGATAGTGATGGCCTTATTTGTAATGAACCGTTTAGGTTTTCATGACTCCATTCATAACTTAGATATGGCATGTATTAGTCCATGGCATCTCAGCCCTACTTTGCCTTACGTTACCCTACACGCACGCACACACGCACGAACGCGCGCAAGCACGCATGCACGCACGCACACACACACACACACACACACACACACACACACGAGAGAGAGAGAGAGAGAGAGAGAGAGAGAGAGAGAGAGAGAGAGAGAGAGAGAGAGAGAGAGTTCAAGGCCTGTAGCTAGGAGGGGAGGCAGCCATTACGACGTGTATGAGTCATTGGCTGCCGCATCGATACAAGGCGGTGCCACTTGTTGCACGGGCACAACGTTGCTCACTGTCTCGCCATGTCCATGATCTAAATACTCGATTTAGCTCAAGTTGGGGGAGGCATCGTTCTAGAAACTTCAGCCCTTACACACGGTCTGCTCTGTCTTCACTAACATACTTCTCAGAAGAGTGATGATTGTCAAAGGCCGCGAGTGGCAGGCACTTGTCATCATTACACGAAATCAGCTTCAAACGAATTGAGGTCACTCAAATCTTCGCTCGTCTTTAATTTGCCCCATGAAGATTCTTTGAGGTTTGGAAAGTGCCTGCGTAGGCCTGTATGTTATATAAACAGCCAGCGCTTTTTCGGCCCTCCCCCCCCCCCCCTTCCCTACCCCCCCCCCCCCCCCTCCCCCTAGTGAATTGTTGTGACAGCAACAACTGTGTCACCGACGACAAATCGGCCTCGGTGTTCTCATTGCCGACACTCTCTTTTCCAAAGCCGCCCCCTCACCTCTGCTCTGCTTTCCATGCCATTACCCCCTCCTCCCCTCTATGCTATCGCCACAAAGACGACGGAATAAAGATGGAAATGTCACGGCACTCACCTCTCGTTTAGCCTCGCAGACTCAGACGCTTTTTATGCTTACATCCTATTTGCGGGCAACGGTGATTTGACACACAATCAACTGGGAGGAGGCTGGGCACATGGCGAGGAGAGACTGAATGAGGATGTGTGACACACAACTGGGTTCAACAACACTGGGGTGGTGGTGCTGGCACTGGTGGGGATAGTGGTGGTGGCGGAGGGGCGCGGGGGAGTACGGTGGCAGCGAAGACGACGGCAGCATGAGACGACGTCGGGGTATTGACCGCCACTTGTTCCGTCTCAGAGACGCCGGCCAGCCCCCGACAATCCCGGGCCTGGGGGGTGTAACTGTACAACCACAGTCTCGATATTTGGAACACACCAGGGCAAAGGACACTGACTGGCCTCGAATCAATGGCCCAGTTGCAGTCGCGCCGTTGCTGGCAGTGGAGAAGACATTCGGAAAAATGAACTACAGCTGACCGCAGTGCTGCGACAGTGGAGGTCCTGCCAAGCTGTCCACGCCATGCAGTCACTCGCTGACGGGACAGCCCACAGCTGGCAGGCTGACCCCGCCAGGTCATCGCGGATACGTCCCGCTACAGCTTACTTACTTACAGACCTCTCTGCAGACGAGACCTGAAATGTGTCCTCCGTCCGTCGCACGCGAGCGCCTGCCAAAGGTGACATGCATGAACGAATGCGCTGAGTATGGACGGAGCACTGTATATATAGTGACCCCCAAACATGAGAATCTACAAAGTTTGGGTTCAAATCAGACTTTTTTGGTTAGCTCTGAGACACAATATCAGAGTAGATCAAAAACATTTTCATTGATCCATTCTCAGAATTAATGTATTATTTTGAAACCCGTAGGTGACTTTCAGACTTTTTTGTGTAACCCTGCTCTCATGTCTGTGATAATTCCCAAAATATTATGAATTTACTGTCTAAAAAGGGTACACCATTACTATTATCCCCTACCAAAATAAGGTGTGGCCAAATATCAGTGCCAGCAAAGGAGCTTTAAACCAAAAAAAACATGGAATGCTACATTGTAGTAATCTTTTTAGTTCGATGAGATGTTAAATCCTTTGTACTGGAAACTTGCATTCTCCCAGTAAGGTAATATATTGTACTACGTTGCAAGCCCCTGGAGCAATTTTTTTATTAGTGCTTTTGTGAACAAGAAACAATTAATAAGTGGCTCTATCCCATCTCCCCCCTTTCCCCGTCGCGATATAACCTTCGTGGTTGAAAACGACGTTAAACACCAAATAAAGAAAGAAAGAAGTTCGATGAGACTGAGAAGAGCAAAGGTCAACGATACTTCTGGAAAGATTGACCGAATTCTATTATAAACAGCTGATGCTGGTTACAAGTGAGCCAGAATAATGTTTTCACAGCTGAGCTGTCTAATAAAGCGCTTGACCATTTCACGAATGATGCCGTAACACCAAAGATATTCTTCTGCTGCGCATAGCAGTAGAATATCTTTGGTAACACTGTGTCTGACTGAAGTGCACTTTATGGAAACTAGACCCGTAACATTGCTCATGGTGTTACTGGGGTTCAGTTGTAAGGCAGCGTCTTCTCTTAACCCCGATGCTATCCAGTGATAACTCATATGCTTGCTTTCTATGTCATTTAAAAGAAGACACCCAAAGTAAAGATATAAAACAAAGTAGGAGGATGGTGCTTGTACAGGTCTAGCTAGCTCTTAATTTTTAATCAGCATCAGCATTGTCCCGTTTGCTATGTGATAGAACCGGTTTAATTCACCGAAAGACACTGAGCAAGACAGTGTTATGATGGAGAAAAAACAAACACGCATAATTATTGTCTGAATGAAGTTCTGCATGTGGTAAGATCAAATACTTACCCAGTGTTTCCTGAGTTGCCACTTCGTTACGTTTGAAAAAGGTTCCTTGACAGATGATGTGTAGATCTCTCAGAAGATGGCACTCTTTCGAAGTTCGTTAGATCTCTCAGAAGATGGCACTCTTTCGAAGTTCGTTAGATATTATCCTCTTTGCTGCAGTCAGGCCGTTAGATATTATCCTCTGTGCTGCAGTCAGGCCGTTAGATATTATCCTCTGTGCTGCAGTGTGACCGTTAGATATTATCCTCTGTGCTGCAGTGTGACCGTTAGATATTATCCTCTGTGCTGCAGTGTGACCGTTAGATATTATCCTCTGTGCTGCAGTGTGACCGTTAGATATTATCCTCTGTGCTGCAGTGTGACCGTTAGATATTATCCTCTGTGCTTCAGTGTGACCGTTAGATACAATCCTCTGTGCTGCAGTGTGACCGTTAGATACTACATGTTGTATCCTCTGTGCTACAGTATGACGACTGTCACTCTTTGTCTCGGTGTGACAGTCCCAGGCCGTTCGGAAGTAGAAACTTAATACAGGGATCAGTCGGAGACAACACATAACCGGCGGAACACACTAGCTCCCATTTACAGCTTATTTGCCACAGTGATGGCGGTGTGACGATCAGCCCTGATGAGCAATTAGTCAAATGCCACTCTCGCACAGCGGCCCCCTTTCCTCGCCAGTGCTGGTGTTTAAAATGACATACCGGCCCCAGCCATAGATTCATTGTTCAGTCATAGACAAAGCACAACACAACCTGCTGTCACTGGCATACATGTGCGTGTCAGTCTTTCTGTTTGTGAGGTTATAGAAAGTAAGGAATGTTGCAATTATTCTCTTGATAGACCTCTTTATTATTATAATCCTGGAGAGAAAAAAACTTGTTTCAAATATATCTCGACGAGGTTTTAGGTTTTGGAAGTAAGTTTTTACTCGTATGATTCGAAACAAAGAAATGACAGTGGACGAAGTTTTATGAAAGGCTTTGACGATACAATGTTATGTATCTCTGTTCTCTCTATTTCTGTCTGTCAGTATGTCTGGCTGTCTCTGTCTCTGTCTCTGTCTCTGTCTCTGTCTCTGTCTCTCTCTCTCTCTCTCTCTCTCTCTCTCTCTCTCTCTCTCTCTCTCTCTCTCTCTCTCTCTCTCTCTCTCTCTCTCTCTGTATTATGTGGAATTTATGTTGCGATTTTCCATCATCATCATCATCATCATCATCATCATCATCATCATCATCATCATCATCATTATCTTCATCATCTTCATCATCATCATTTACACCATAATAATCATTGTAAGCATTAGGGTAAACGTTGGTATTGTGTGAATTTTACCGTCCATCACTTTACAAGTGTAACCTCAATTAATATGTTGCATGTTTCGCTTTTGATTTGTATGTTGCTTACTTTGTCATTTTGTTGTTTGTGTTTATTTGCTTGTTTGCTTACTTGTCGATTGTTTGCTGGGTCGTTCGTTTAATTTGTTTATTTGTCATGTTGCTTTACTTGTTTATCATTTATTAGACATTTGTATCAGATGTAAGGACCGGTTGTAAGAAAAGGCGTCGCCTTAAACCTCTATCCTTGAAAAATACAGTTCCATCATCATCTCTCTCTCTCTCTCTCTCTCTCTCTCTCTCTCTCTCTCTCTCTCTCTCTCTCTCTCTCTCTCTCTCTCTCTCTCTCTCTCTCTCGTGCTCTCCACCCTTCTCTCTCTAATTCAGTCTCTCTCCCTCCCTCTCTTACCCTCCCCCCTCTTTCTCATTCAGTCTCTCTCTCTCTCTCTCTCTCTCTCTCTCTCTCTCTCTGTGTGTCTCTCTCTCTCTCTCTCTCTCTCGTGCTCTCCACCCTTCTCTCTCTAATTCAGTCTCTCTCCATCCCTCTCTTACCCTCCCCCCTCTTTCTCATTCAGTCTCTCTCTCTCTCTCTCTCTCTCTCTCTCTCTCTCTCTCTCTCTCTCTCTCTCTCTCGTGCTCTCCACCCTTCTCTCTCTAATTCAGTCTCTCCCCCTCCCTCTCTTACCCTCCCCCTCTTTCTCATTCAGTCTCCCTCTCTCTCTCTCTCTCTCTCTCTCTCTCTCTCTCTCTCTCTCTCTCTCTCTCGTCAAATCAAATCGTCTCTCTCTCTCTCTCTCTCTCTCTCTCTCTCTCTCTCTCTCTCTCTCTCTCTCTCTCTCCATATTTCTCTCTCCATACCTCTCTATTTCCCTCTCTCTCGTTCAGTCTCCCTCTATCACTCTCTATCTCCCCTCCCTCTCTCTCACACCCTTTCCCCCCACCTCTCTCCCTCTCTCTCTCCCTCTCTCTCTCACTCTCATTTAGTCCCCCTCTCTCCCCCTCTTTCTCTCTTTCTCAATCTCTCTCGATGCCACATTTCCAGGCCAGAATGCAGCGTTCCTACGGCAACGGAGAAGCCCTCAAGCCACGGGCTCGCTGCCAAGCTAATGAGGGAAGGGGAGGGGGCATGAAGATGGACGGAGAGAGCTGGCGGAGCGCAAAGACTCAGAAAAAGTTTTGAAACCTTCTTCTTTATACTCAGAAAAAATTTTGAAACCTTCTTCTTTATATGTATACCTTGGACCCCCATGCACTGCTCATTATTTTGCCTAAGTTAGCTGAAAGAGGGTAAGAGCAGAGACCCTCTTTGCCTGTCTTTCATTCCTACACAAAAAGTGAGTGCAGTGTTGCAGTATCGTTCCTGTGTAGCACCGGTGTAACGATGTCATCTTGGCCCCGTGGTCATATTACCCCCTCGATATATACTCAAGACTGAAATGTTGTTTCCTGGTCAAATTAAAGTAGTGAAATTATTTAAGGACGAAAAGCATGTCAGTTTCTTGCATGTGAAGAAAATTGGTGGTAAAATTTAATAGATTTCACCCAAAAAATCGATTTCTTCGAAAACGTGTACCGATTGGTTACGTCCCTTGAAAGAGAAGAGAAATATTTTAGAATGAATCAAATTTCTAAGTTAAATACAAAAAAATTGGTTGGACAAATTTGGCCCCATGAATTTAAGGTAGCCATCAGTACTATCGAAGGGTGTTTTTTTGTTCAGTGTGGAGTTTATAACCCCCCGCGGGTTAGGGGGAAGAATTTACCCGATGCTCCCCAGCATGTCGTAAGAGGCGACTAACGGATTCTGTTTCTCCTTTTACCCTTGTTAAGTGTTTCTTGTATAGAATATAGTCAATTTTTGTAAAGATTTTAGTCAAGCAGTATGTAAGAAATGTTAAGTCCTTTGTACTGGAAACTTGCATTCTCCCAGTAAGGTCATATATTGTACTACGTTGCAAGCCCCTGGAGCAAATTTTTGATTAGTGCTTTTGTGAACAAGAAACAATTGACAAGTGGCTCTATCCCCTCTCCCCCCTTTCCCCGTCGCGATATAACCTTCGTGGTTGAAAACGACGTTAAACACCAAATAAAGAAAGAAAGATGGAGTTTATACAAGATGAACGAGGCCGAGAATCATAATATGACCACGGGCTGTGCTGCGAGGCATACATGCCGTAAACAGCAGCTGAGAAAGTGAAATAAACTGCCGTGACGGCAGGGGGGGGGGGGGGGGGGGGGGGGGGGGGGGGGGGGGGGGGGGGGGGGGGGGGGGGGGGGGGGGGGGGGGGGGGGGGGGGGGGGGGGGGGAGGGGGAGAAAGGGGGGACGCGCAAGGCAAGCTGGCATGGCATTTGAGGGGGATGTGTTCTTGAAACCTAGCACTCCTTTATCCAGTCCAAAGAGACTGATCTTCAACTGTTCTCCACAGGAGCTGGCGGGGGCGGGGGGGAGGGGAGGGCAGGGGGGGATGGGCAGTCTGGCTAACCTTTACCCCGTAGTTATTTATTTTCACGGGATAATTAGTAATGTTCACGGGAAAATGACTAATTTTTAGTTTTGGCACTAGCAATCCGTCAGGAAGTGAGCCAAACCAAAAAAATAGTAATTAACAGATGAAAGTTAGTCATTTTCCCGGGAAAATTAGTAATTAACACGTGAAAATGGTAATTATCAAGGGAAAATTACTAATTTTCCCTTGATAATTACAGTTATGAGGTTTTGGCACTAGTAAGCCCTATGACGGCTTACTAGTGCCAAAACCAGGGGTTACCCATTATCACGTGATAATTACTAATTAACGCTGTCAGTTACTGTTTTCACCTGTTAGTTACTCATTTTCACGGGAAAATGACTAATTTTTAGTTTTGGCACTAGCAATCCGTCAGGAAGTGAGCCAAAACTAAAAATTAGTAATTAACAGGTGAAAGTTAGTAATTATTCCGGGAAAATCAGTAATAAACACGTGAAAATGGTAATTATCAAGGGCAGTCTGGCTAACCTCTACCCCTTCCGTAGGTGAAAGCTCTTTTACACAGCGAAGCAAAATATACAATAGACTAGTTACATCTCTGGACTGCAGTATGCTGTCCTTCCGTATGACATGCGGTTATTGGGAGAAAGTTGTAAATGGGAGGGGGGCTTGTACTTTGTCAAAACCATATTCTCAAAACCAGATACGCTAAATGCAAGCTCCTGTGGTTTGAATTCCAATTCTCAGTCAGTTCCCGACAGACACACAAGAACTTGCATCAAACTTTCCGGTCCGCATTGGGATCACTCGCATTGCCATCACATCTCAACTCAGACCACTTCACAAGTCAGGTCTGCCGAGATCGCGCTCACTGCTAATGAGACTGATCGTCTGTTTCACGCACAAGCAAACTAAACAAACAACAACAACAAACAAAACAAAAAAGGCAAATATTATATGAACTGAATGCGTTGCCGTATTGGGCCGGAAGGACCATCGCCGTATCCACAGAGATAAACTTCATAAAGATAAGGTTATATCTCTGTGGCCGGATCCCGTGGCTCGGTACTTTCGTCGGTCGCCCTTACCTTGAAAATGCATGGCCTGCAATAGTTTTGTCAGTTTGAAGTCTGTCTTGAATTCTCCATTTGTTGATTGATTTACTTGAGGCCTTCCTTCATTGAGCCCGAAGTTGACTTCGCGAATTCTTTTTTTTTACCGAAAATTCAATGCCAAAGCTTTGTGCAGCGAGCTTCGCGAAGTCGACTTCGCCCAGTTATTATCAGGTTTTACAGACGCTGGTGCCTGGCAACGTGAAACAGCTGTGTGTAATTAAGACACGTCACCCTGACGTAGTCTAATTAGGTGTCACACCTTGGGGGCCATATAACTGTCTCCGCGTGCAGTCAGCGTCAGAAACTCCTACAGGGAAAGTACAGGATGGGTAGGTGAGGTCCAACAGCTGTAGATATCTACTCTGGAGGCTTTGTCAGCAGGACAGGGTACTTTCAGATGTCACAGACACGTCCTCAGTTTCCCTCATTGCACCCCCCCCCCCCCCGGCCCCCACCCCACACCAAATAGAGACTCCCCCTGCTTCAAGACTATGACTCCTCATTGGAATTTTTTGTTCATAACCTCTGCAAATAATTATACCTAGCTTCCTATGTTATTTTTTTAAGATTTGTGGTGGGGAAGGGGAACTCTACTGTATATATTAGGCATCGCTTCCCTTGTGTAAATCGAAGGTGTATTCGGCTTGATTTTTTCATGCTGCACTATCTTTGGTTAATAGTGGAGTTTTTTCCGTCCAGTCCTTCAGTGCACCTCTCTGTGGCAGTCCAAAAAACGAAAACAAAGAAAAGAAAAGCATGCGCGATGGGGAAAAAAGGACGAAAATGCTAGAATAATTGTTGCAGACTTTCCGGCAGTACAAAGCTGTCAATAAGTAAACTATCCATTCACACACAGATGAGGAGCATAATTATTGTCTCGCATTTTATTCCAGGGAGTGCATAATGAGATAGGAGCTATGTGGTACATGTAATGTGAACTATTGGCGTGTTATAAGATACAGGACGATCGTGTTTCATCATTCCGACCATCATTCTCTCTCTCTCTCTCACACTCCATACATAGACCAAATAGCCCTCACACACACACATTCTCTCTCTCTCTCTCTCTCTCTCTCTCTCTCTCTCACACTCCATACATAGACCAAATAGCCCTCACACACACACATTCTCTCTCTCTCTCTCTCTCTCTCTCTCTCCATCAATGTCGCTTGCATGCAAATGTGAAATGTCCACGGCTCTATCTACGGCGTGGCTCCATGAATAGAAATGAGGAATGGATTTAATGAATGGAGAAACGACACCCCTAGCACCGTCTGCGGACTTTGGTGCCATGTGATGGCTTCTGTGCTGTATACTGGAAGCGTGTAGTGGTCCGCACCCAGTGGTGCTCTGTACTGTGCTTTACCAGAGACTGGTGAGTGTGCCCTCCAGTTTCCGGTTGCACAGTGGAACCAAAGATTGTCAGTGCAGACGTATTTTCCCTCTGCAGTATCTTTGTTCCATTCCCCTTTGAAGACTTCCACAAAGCTGAGACAATCAGGGAGTCTTTGAATGGAGATACATTTACACAGGTTATGAAAGGAACATTTTAAGTTTCAAGGTCTTTGGTTAATACAAAGGGGGCAGTCTTAAATGGGGGGGGGGGAGGGGGGGTGTCCTCTGTACACTGGCCTGCCAGCACAGTATTGTGCCTGTACTGCTGCAACTCGCGCTCACCCGCCTTGCGGTAGATTGTACCTACATAATGTGTACACCGCCTGTGTACGGCTTTTAGCAGACTACACTGCATGCAGTCCGAGAGACTGTACACAAACAAACTAGAGACTGTTGATTGTGTTCGAACCCTCTGTAGTCTCTGCTTCTGCATCATAGGTTGGGATGCTTTGGTAGTGGTGAAGGGTGGGGGAGGGAGCGATTGTAGGGGGGTGGGGGGGGGTGTATGTGGTGGCGGGGGTATAGAGGAGGGTGAGTGGGGAAGGTTTTGGGAGAGGGGGTAAATAATCATGCCAAGTGCACACAAGAAATGTTCGTAGACAATTTAACGGACGGATCACCAACCACATGACTGCAAACAACTCTAGCTCTCTCTGTCTCTCTCTCACTCTCTGGTACCTCTGTGTCACATACATACACACACACACACACACAAATACACACGCACACACACACAGTGTCACACTCACACACACACACACACATGCACACACACACACATGCACACACACACACACACACACACACACAGCTCAGGTACATGTGCCCAGAAAAGTGCAACACACCACCTTTAACCTTCCGTGCATGATAAACAATAGTTTACAGCTTTCTCTTGTTCCACAGTCCTGGGTTCCACATCTGTCTTTGTGCACTTGATTCACTTTGTTTCTGAGACAGTGTGTGCATATTCTGTGGTGTTCTTTCAACACATACAAGTTTAGTTCTATCAAGACTGTCAGCGCACTCCAGTGTGAAATCTGCAAACGTTTTTAACAATATAAAAACATAAAAAATTATTCAGTGTAGACAAAGCATGTTAATTCATGCACTGACACAGTCATAACATCACATCACTTGCTACCTGCACTGTAACTATGCTGAACCATATTTACACCCCCGGTATAGGGGTGTGTATAGCACTATAGGTTTCGGTGGATGTGTTTGTGTGTTTGTGTTCGCATATAGATCTCAAGAATGAACGGACCGATCGTCACCAAACTTGGTGAACAGGTTCTATACATTCCTGAGACGGTCCTTACAAAAATTGGGACCAGTCAAACACACGGTTAGGGAGTTATTGGTGGATTAAGATTCTACAAGGACTTATAGAGTGACATATTAATGGTCAAAGGGAAATAACCTTCTCAGTTGGTGGCAGTGAGAATGGTTATTTCCCTTTGACCAACGGGGGTGTTTTTCCTACCTCGAAGGAATTTCTTGTTTCTGTCTGTCTTTTTTACCTTCTTCTTCTTCTCTTTCTTTTTCATCTTGTATGGTTGTTTAACCTTCATTTCTGTGCTGTGCATTTGTTAGCACTGGTCACTCATGCAGCAATGACATGTCTGGTGATGAAAGGCTAGCATTTTCTGTGCATTGATCACTCACCAGTGATCAATGATTTCAAGCATTTTTCTGTCTGTGTGTCTGTCTGCCTGTCCATCCACCTGTCTGTCTGTCTTTTGTGTTCATTTGAACTCTTTCCGTCCTGCACAGATGCAATAGACCCTGTTGCTCTCGCAATCTGTATAGCATAGCAAAGCATGTGGTACGGCTATCTCGCGAGAGATGCGAAGATCGATGTTTGAAGTTCTCGCGGGTTTCAAAGCATAACAAAGAGCATGTCTCGGATACGGAAAAGGTCTATTCCCATGACATAGGAAGTAACTCCATCAAGTGATCAGGGATGATATGTGTAGTGAAAAGGGAAAGGGTGGCCGAGTGGTAAAGTGCACTTGCCTCGGAAGCGAGAGGTTGCGAGTTCGACCCTGGGTCGGGCGTAAGCAATATTCTCCCCCCTTTCATGGCACGGGTGGTGGGTTCAAGTGCTAGTCTTTCGGATGAGACGAAAAACCGAGGTCCTTTTGTGTACACTACATTGGGGTGTGCACGTTAAAGATCCCACGATTGACAAAAGGGTCTTTCCTGGTAAAAATGTATAGGCATAGATAAAAAATGTCCACCTAATACTCGTATGACTTGGAAAAATAGGCCTGAAAAGTAAATATTTGCCGTAATGGCTTGAGATTTACTGGCCGATGTGAATGCGTGATATATTGTGTAAAAAATTCCATCTCACACGGCAGAAATTAATATGTAAAGCGCGGAGAGCACAGTTAATTGTGGTTCGCGCTATATATTGTGCGCCTTGAGTCGCCTTGTGCTGAGATATGTGCGCGTATAAATTCTCGTATTATTCAATATTGTTATTATTATTATTATTATTGTGTGTGCAGTGCAATGCGTATCTTGCTGTCCAAGCTGCCCAGACCGTGGATCGTGGACGAGAAGAAAGATGATGGCTACACCGCTCTGCACCTCGCCTCCCTCAACAACCACGTGGAGGTGGCCGAACTCCTCGTGCACCAGGTAATGCACCCACATGACATGTTTACCTCAAGTTGTGATTTTACATACATTTCAAGCCACACCTGAAGAAATAAACCAAAAAAAGGATAGCATAATTATGGAACGCTCAGATACAGACTGAAAAAACAACATTCACAAGTACGTCAACCTTTTGGTCATTTAACACAGACAAAGAACATACACAACGGATTAATCCATGTATTGATGATAAATGGAACTGATAACGTAGCAAAGTAAACAGTGAGTTTTCAGAAACTAAATGCTCAAAACTCACTTGAAGCAGGTAGAGACAGAAATAAATATGAGTCACTAAGCAAGAGTAGTTAGCATGGCGGATAGCAGGCTTTCCCTGGCATTCCAGATCGGGTTTTCTAGTTTGCAATATTGTGCAATCTGGTGACGTTATTACTGTTGTTGCAGGGCAAGGCCAACATGGACATACAGAACGTCAACCTGCAGACCCCCCTTCACCTGGCTGTGGAGAGACAGCACACACAGATCGTGCGGGTAAGAGACAGTATATACAGATCGTGCGGGTAAGAGACATATACAGATCGTGCGGGTAAGAGACAGTATATACAGATCGTGCGGGTAAGAGACAGTATATACAGATCGTGCGGGTAAGAGACAGTATATACAGATCGTGCGGGTAAGAGACAGTATATACAGATCGTGCAGGTAAGAGACATCATATACAGATCATGCGGGTAAGAGACAGTATATACAGATCGTGCGGGTAAGAGACAGTATATACAGATTGTGCGGGTAAGAGACAGTATATACAGATCGTGCGGGTAAGAGACAGTATATACAGATCGTGCGAGTAAGAGACAGTATATACAGATCGTGCGGGTAAGAGACAGTATACAGATCGTGCGGGTAAGAGACAGTATATACAGATCGTGCGGGTAAGAGATGGTATATACAGATCATACGGGTAAGAGACAGTATATACAGATCGTGCGGGTAAGAGACAGTATATACAGATCGTGCGGGTAAGAGACAGTATATACAGATCGTGCGGGTAAGAGACAGTATATACAGATCGTGCGGGTAAGAGACAGTATATACAGATCGTGCGGGTAAGAGACAGTATATACAGATCGTGCGGGTAAGAGACAGTATATACAGATCGTGCGGGTAAGAGACAGTATATACAGATGACATGGGTAAAAGACAGCACACAGATCATGCGGGTAAAGGTCACCACAACTTGTGTCATACCAGTTTCTGCGTCTCTACATGTGGAGAACTGTGTGTGCGCATGCATGCGTTCAAGCGTGTGTGTGCATGGAAGGATATGTGCTGTTTCAATGTGTCTGATTGTACATGCACATGTATACATGTGTAACTGTGGCCTGTGAGTGTTAATGGGAGATTGGGGGGAGGGAAATTGGGAATGAGAAGGTCAAATCAGTGTTAAAATGATAACTGTTTTGGAAACTTGACATAAAACAAGCACAAGATTTTTTATCAAGATTTTGTATTGAATGAATGCAAACAATACGGTCAGCCTCAGAACAGCACTGTAGTTATTTTATTTGTGACTCAAACCGGCATTTCATTTCGTGTGTGATCAGTTGTTGGTGCGAGAGGGGTGCAACCTGAACATCGCTGACAAGGATGGGGACACGGCGCTGCACGAAGCCCTCCGACACCACACCCTCTCCCAGCTCAGACAGCTCCAAGACATGCAGGACGTTGGCAAGGTTGGTCTCTTTCTCGGTATCTCTATTTTGTTTGTACAGTCACTATCTTTGTAAAGAAAATCTCATTCATAAAAAAACAAGAATGGTAGGTAATTGGAACGTTTAATATAGCTATTCTGATGAACACGTGGGGGAATTCGGGGGCTGTGATTGGATGGTCTCTTCCGATCATCAAAGCATAATGCTACGGAAGTCAGCCATTTTTCTCAATATCCAAAAGCATATTGTCAATAACAAAGACGCATGGTTCCGGTTTCTTCCACGTGTATAAAGTACACGCATACCTCGCCAGGTTTGTTTCTGTGACTAGTCGACAGACGATGCCATTTGCTTTGTGTGTGTTTTTGTTGTTGCTTACTGTACATGACATACATTACGTGTAAAATCCAGTTCTTTAACAGGCAACAACCTTGCAAATTTCCAGAAGCTGCAATCTGAAGCGATCTATCTCTGATTCTAGCAGACGATCTCTCCAATGTTTAACACAAAATCAGCAAACTCTCCTGTCACATAGAACGTCCATTGTATAGTGCAATGTTGAAATGAAGTTACCGGTCTGAAACATTTAGTCGTTTCTTCTGAGACAATCCTTGTTCTCTTATCATCTACATCTACAGATTTACCGCAGTCTTCACCACGCGAATTCCCAACAGAAGTCAGACTTTCGAACATACAATATACGTAGGCAAGCATGATACGTCATGACGTCATATGATTCCTAGCATATTGACGTAATGCTAAACATCCGGTTATCTCGAGTTTTCTCCGTAATACATGTCCTTCGGTTATTTCCGTGGCTTCATGCGGAAAGGGAACCATCGTCTGCAATCAACGACATGGACCATTCTGGTACTTGTTGCTGACAAAAACATGATTTTAACACAGAATTTAATATCAGAATAGCTATATAAACGCTATTGTGTTTTCATCGTAGCAATAGGGTCCGATATTTAGACTCGAACAAGTATAATGCGACTCGTCTTCGACTCGTCCGCATTATACTTGTCTCGTCTAAATATCGGGCCCTATTGCTACGCTGAAAACACAATAGCTGTTAATATTGACAAAACAAAATGTTACATTTACTAGTACGTCAACCCAAAGGTCGTTGAAGTGGACGGACAGACAAACACTTATGAAACAGATAAAGAACTTATCTCAAGATCGTGTGGCACGCTTGCAAAATGCCGGTGAGGTAATGATCAGTGACGAAAGGAATGACGTAGAAATGAAATGGACTGACATCAGCGTCGAAAGCTTGTTTCACAGGTGATTAAAACACAGCCAGAGAGAAAGCGAGAGATAGAGAGAGAAATCTCATTGCACAATCCTAGAAGTGGGCAGATCTGTTACAAATAGACCATTTTTGTAAATAACTAAGTTTTTATGGGTTTTGGAAAAGTTGCTTTCCCTTGTTTCCATAGAAACACTGAGGCAAGCCTACAATGTCAGGTGTAGCTTGCCTCAGTGTTTATATGGAAAAGTGACGGGCGCAGTGGCGTGGTGGTAAGACGTCGGCCTCCTAATCGGGAGGTCGTGAGTTCGAATCCCGGTCGCTGCCGCCTGGTGGGTTAAGAGTGGAGATTTTTCCGATCTCCCAGGTCAACTTATGTGCAGACCTGCTAGTGACTTAACCCTCTTCGTGTGTACACGCAAGCACAAGACCAAGTGCGCATGGAAAAGATCCTGTAATCCATGTCGGAGTTCGGTGGGTTATGGGAACACGAAAATACCCAGCATGCCTACACAACGAAAGCGGAGTGAAGCTGACTATGCTCTCAGAGTATAGTGTGGGGAACCCAAATGGGCAAACGAGCTCACACGTAACCAGACAATTCTGAAACGCTGAAGAAGAAGAAGAAGAAGTATGGAAAAGTAAGGGGGAAAGGGGTAAAGCAACCACAACTCATAAAAGCCCAACAGAGTTATTTTCCGAATTCATCTATTTTGTCTAAATGTTATTGCGCAACCCTAGAAGTGTCCAGATCTGTTTGCAACATTGCTGTATACTGAATTCAGTTTTCCCAAGTACATGCTGTATACTGAATTCAGTTTCCCCAAGTACATGCTGTATACTGAATTCAGTTTCCCCAAGTACATGCTGTATACTGAATTCAGTTTCCCCAAGTACATGCTGTATACTGAATTCAGTTTCCCCAAGTACATGCTGTATACTGAAGTCAGTTTCCCCAAGTACATGCTGTATACTGAATTCAGTTTCCCCAAGTACATGCTGTATACTGAATTCAGTTTCCCCAAGTACATGCTGTATACTGAATTCAGTTTCCCCAAGTACATGCTGTATACTGAATTCAGTTTCCCCAAGTACATGCTGTATACTGAATTCAGTTTCCCCAAGTACATGCTGTATACTGAATTCAGTTTCCCCAAGTACATGCTGTATACTGAATTCAGTTGTCCCAAGTACATGCTGTATACTGAATTCAGTTTCCCCAAGTACATGCTGTATACTGAATTCAGTTTCCCCAAGTACATGCTGTATACTGAATTCAGTTTTCCCAAGTACAAAGTCGACTTCGCGAAGCTCACTGCAAAAAGCTTCACAACTGAATTTTTGGTAAAAACCTCGAGCTCAATGACGGAAGGTTTTTACACAGATGATGTTGTTTTTCAGCTGTTGATGGGCCTGGGAACTCCTGGCGCGGACAAGAAGTCCAGCGCATCCATTGCGTGCTTCCTGGCGGCCAACGGGGCTGACCTCAACCTGAAGAACAAGAAGGGTCAAACCCCGCTTGACCTCTGTCCTGACCCCAACCTCTGCAAGGCGCTGGCCAAGTGTCACAAAGAGAGAAACAGGTACAGTGGCAGTATTGGCGTTAACCGGTAATTACCGGTATTTTACCGGTTGAAATGAGAAAATACCGGAAAATAATTGGCTACCGGTTAAATTTTAGAACTACCGTTTTTTTCGCTGGTAAAACAACAAAACCAGTACTCTGAGTTGGACTCTTACTGGTTCCAATGACCAGCCTACCTTTTTTTCTGGATAGTTTTCATCATAAAAGTTTGTGTATCAGTTTGAAAAAATATTAGCGCCATGACTGAGTGGTCACTGGTGAGACAGGTGCAGTGTAGTGGAACGCCTCTTCTTAAGACCTCCCAACACGTGAGAAATTCAGTGTTAGTGCTGTCTTAATGGGGCCTTTCACTGGGAATGACTTATATATTTCATCAGAGAAACCTCCTAACCCCTTGACGACCAGAAGGATATAGTGGGGTTTTTAAATCAATGAAAAAACATAACTAATTGGGCATAACAACTAGACCAGAACAATTAAACCAAAGCGGAGAAAAGGGTCTTCAGGGGAAGCAATTTACCTTGCAATAATTCAAAGGGCAATATTTAACAGTTTATTTCCCTTGTCAGAGTATTGATTTCTGTTGAATTTTATTGATTGTACAGCGCTCTGAGCAGGGTTTAACCATGTATACATGCACTCAGACCTGGGAACCCATACAATTTTGTACGCATGATTGTCTATGATACGATCAGTGAGAAAAAAATATGACGAGAAAAATTCCTAGACTACCGTTCTTTGCAAGCGCATCCCGGGTTGATCCAGTATTTTGACACATCAATACAGATTTTGTCAGTTAACATTAGAAGAAGCATTTGTTTAAAGTGTATTGGTAAACTTAATGAACGGTGCAACGGACACGTGTGAAGCATGATTGAATCATGGATGTTCAACTGCTGTGTGGAGTATGCTAATTTTTCTGAAAATACAGGGGTTCCCAGGTCTGTGCGCTCTATAAATATTACCGTATTTGACGGATTACAAGACGCACCGTTTTATAAGCCGCACCCCCGACTTTTAACAAATAAATTGGGACGAGCCACGTATAGGCCGTGTCACTATATTAGCCGCCGTCGAAAAAAATATAATCAGATCGTGTCAATCAATCAAAACAACCAGGCAAACGAAAGTACGGTATTTGGCGAAATCGGCTCCGAGAATAAACAAGTGAAACAAAGAAGAAAAGTGAAAAAGTTTGAAGAAAAATATCACACACACAATTTGTAACCAACACACACATGTAGTCCCGCCCAGAATAAGCTTTTTTGGGATGATTTACGACTTTTGCACACATTTCGAGCAGACGAAAACACAACATGGTGGCTCTCGCTCCTCCAACTATCGCGAGACACAAAAAAACGAAATCTCGCGCGCACGAGATCATGATACATCCGGTGTTTCTCTGTACGCTATCTTGTCACAACGACTTGTTGACAAACGAAGATTCACGAAAGAAAGAGAAAAGCGCCGAGTCTTGAGTAGAGAGCTAATAAAGTACCGGTAATCGCTAATCGAGCGAAATGAAAATCCGCGGCGACTTCCATTAGGTGAATGCTATTCAAGTTTAGGTAACGTTTTAGCCGCATCTTTTTATAAGCCGCAATGCGATTTTTTTTTTAAAAAGTCGCGGCTTGTAGTTCGTCAAATACGGTATGCATTATTATTATGATGTTTTTGTTGCAATCAGCCCCAGCATGCAGCCCCCCAACGCGGCCATCATCCGCAACGACCAGGAGTCCCTGGAGGAGTGCATGGTGTGCTCAGACATGAAGCGCGAGACGCTCTTCGGCCCCTGCTGCCACATCTGTACCTGCTCCCTCTGCTCACCCCGCGTCAAGAAATGCCTCATGTGCAAGGAGCCTGTGCAGTCTCGCACCAAGGTCAGTGACACAAAGAGAGAGTACTGTGAAAACCCCAATTTAAGACCTCCATAAATCGGAGAAAATCAGGTCTTAAAAAGGAGGGAGTCTTAATAAACTAGAGGTAAATTTACAGAGGTTATGAATAGAAAATCTGTGAAAGAAAGGTCTCTAAGGATGGGGGGTGTCTTACAAGGTAGGTCCCATTGTCAGACACATATATGCATATCGGGTTATTACCAAGTTATTTGACCTATTTCTGTGATATTGCCACCACCTGATTGGTTAAGGGTGGAGATTTTTCCAATCTCTCGGGTCAGCTTATGTGCAGACCTGCTAGTGCCTTATCCCCTTATCCAGGGTACAAGCAAGAACAAGACCAAGTGGACACGGACAAAGTCCTGTAATTGCATGTCAGAGTTTGGTGGGTTATAGAAACACAAAAATACCCAGCATGCGTCCCCCGAAAGCGGCGTATGGCTGCCTGAATGGCGGTGTAAAAACGGTCATACAGGTAAAAAGATTGTAGGAGTGTCAGCCCATGAGCAAAGAAGAAGCCAGCAAGTCAGTAGAGGGCGGGGATATAGCTCAGTTGGTAGCGCGCTGGATTTGTATTCAGTTGGCCGCTGTCAGCGTGAGTTCGATCCCAGGTTCGGCGGAAATTTATTTCAGAGTCAACTTTGTGTGCAGACTCTCTTCGGTGTCCGAACTCCCCCCCGTGTACACTACATTGGGTGTGCACGTTAAAGATCCCACGATTGACAAAAGGGTCTTTCCTGGCAAAATTGCTTTGGCACAGTTAATAATTGTCTACCTATACCCGTGTGACTTGGAATAATAGGCCGTGAAAGGTAAATATGCGCCGAAATGGCTGCAATTACTGGCCGTATAAAATTTCATCTCACACGGCATCACTGCTGAGCGCCTAGAACTGTACCCACGGGATATGCGCGATATAAGCCTCATTGATTGATTGATTGATTGAAAATCTGTTGTTTGTAAGCATGCATGGTCGCATTATGGATCTGTTGCTTTGGTGTTCTTAAAGTGTGGTTTTTTAATGGAAAATTTGTGTTTGTGTTTCCAGATTGAGGAATGTGTGGTGTGCTCTGATAAACAAGCATCAGTCCTCTTCAGACCATGCGGCCACATGTGTGCTTGTGAAGGTAAGATATCATGCACCCACAAACACAAACACACACCCACCACCATGTGCACACACTTTCTCTCTGCAGTCTCCCCCTCTAAAGTACATACTGCCCACAACTACACACACTAACCACTATGAATGTGTAAGGGGTTGTCCTCAGACAATACTGTATAAACTTGTTATAAGGGAAAAGCTTGATTGTCATCTCTTTGTTTTGTGCAGGCTGTGCCAACCTGATGAAGAAGTGTGTTCAGTGCAGAGCTTCCATCGAAAAAACTGTGCCCTTCATCGTCTGCTGTGGTGGAAATCGTAAGTTGTTTTTTGCCCATCATCTTTCGTTGTCAATATTATAAGACAAATTCCAAGGGGAAGGATGCAATACTGAGTAGAATGTACAACCAAGCTATGAAGCAGTATATGGTCAGGCTTACTTGACAAGAGTCCTGTTTGTCAAGCAGACATGAAAAACTTCCTCACTGATTCTGATGGAATCTCATGGGTTGCAATCATCTAAGGGAGATAACAATTACCTAGGACTATTTACACTGTAACAATCTTCAGGTCAGTTTAGCTCCTATAATGTATGAGTATTTTGCAAACATTTGATGATCATTTCTTTTTCCCTCAGCTCCACCTGAGCCCCAGAAGACGGGCTTCATGAACAACGGATCACGGGATGTGACGCGAGACATACAGAAGCTGCAGCAACAACTGCAAGACATCAAAGACCAGGTTGCTTTTCTTATTGCCTTCTCCAGGGTTTCATTTACTAGTGCACCTTGCGCCATTGGCGCATAACATCTCAAAATGTTCGTCGCGATATAACCTTCGTGGTTGAAAACGACGTTAAACACCAAATAAAGAAAGAAATCTCAAAATGTCCCATTGGAATTCCCTTCAGTGCGTCAAAGGGCGCACTGAGATTACGTACCACTGCGCAACCCCATGCACACTTTTCACGGGAGTACAATGTTCGGAATGAGCTAGGCAAAAACGCACGCCAAGCCAAGCAACTTGCGAGTTTGTAAAATGCACTGTGATTGGCTTTTAAAATGTAATTCATGAGTATTCAACCAATCCTGCAAACTATCTGTGCTTGCGCGATTACATCTGTGGAAACTGTCAACAGAACCGATATCGATCGAAACACAGACCCGCACACACACACTAACCTGATACACTGGCAAATTCTCATATCATCATATGGCACCAAATAGCACCATTTTGCATCTTTCGACAAAAGCATTTTCGGACCGCCTAGCCTGCTTTGTGCGTTTTGCCTTCGACTGTGTAATGTCCCATCAGAATTTGGTTGAAGGGGACAAATGTCCGATTGTCTTTTTCTTCCAGGCTAAACCCTGCCTCTCAACCTTCTCACACCTTGATCAAGTTGTCTTCAAGCTGAAGTATTGTACTGTTGTTAAGGTTTTATTCAAAATGTCCCTTGAGTCCCCTTTCAGCATGTTAACCTTCATGAATAGCTGATGAGCAACATGTTACGGCTGTACTGGCTGGAAGAGCGAGTCTTTCTGCTCATGTTTTTAATTTTTTATAAAAGGAACCATAAGATGGGAAGGGTCGTGCAACAAAAGTCACACAAATGAAAATTAAACTGTAAAAGTTTGTGGCCATGGTATGGAAACAATACTGAAGCATTTTCTACAGTGTACGTCATAATGTAAACCACCACCCCCCCCCCCCCCCCCCCCCCACCCAAATAATGTTTGTTTACGATGACAAGAAAAAAAAGTCCAAGCCTTATTGCTATGTGTGTGTGTTTGTGTGCAGACGTGCTGTCCGGTGTGTATGGACCGCCTGAAAAACATGATCTTCCTGTGTGGACATGGTGCATGTCAGCTGTGCGGCGATCGCCTCAATGAGTGTCCCATCTGTCGCAAGTCAGTGGAGAAACGCATCCTTCTCTACTGAAACACACAGCATCACACAGCGCCACAGTCAGCCAATCAAAGGACTGGGAGTACAGAATCACTACTACTGAGACAGTTCTTTTCACCGACATGTCGACTAACTTACGGAATTGAGTAAATGTACTTAAACTTTTTTTGTTGTGAGTAATGACTGTGCATATTGTTCAGTTTTCACGTATGGTATGCATCGAACAATTGCAAACATTTCTCTTGCACACTATCAAGTTCCTGTCTGTTTTACACTGTCAGTGTCGGTGCAATGTGATTTGAATATTATCATTGTTTTTGGATGACACAGATTAATCTTTCTCAAGGCGTAGAAGCTATTGTTGTTGATTTCTCTTTCAAAAACTGTAATTTAAAGATTAAAACATATAAGAAGAAAAGGACAACAACATTATGTTATCATTGCTGAACAAAGCCTAAGCTTTTATTTTGAACTGAACATAACAGTATTTGAAATGTTAAATGGCTGTTGTCTCAATTGTAATGTTTTGACTTGTAAGTAGAGAATCAACATTCTTTTCAGTGGTATAATCCTCTGTACACCCTGCACAAATGGTACATGGGCTATCCTAGTCTGTACAAAGTTACTCTGGATTTTGTCTTCGTGAAGAGAGTTTGAAACAGAAGTTTGGTCAAGGCGTTTTCATATGGCCCCAATAACAGCCTACTGAACAAAGATGCAGCATTAAAATCTGGATGGTTGAAGAGTTTGACAACCCAAAGGATGTTGGAAATTGTAATTTATTCTGTATTATAGATGTACATGGGTAAACTTTGTCAAGAAGTTACCAATTTATTTTTTGCCTGAATAGGAGAATGAATTTTTTTTTAGTGAACATGCAGTTATCATGGACCCAAGCGCCCACAAAAAAACATCCAAGAAACCATTGTATCATCTTGATGAGCCATTTATTTTCATATTGGAAATGCATAACATGAAATAAAGAACAAGGGCTAACAGATCTGACAGAAGTATGGCATTGAACTTGTATTTTTATGTTTGTACAATACATGAACTTGTATTTTTATGTTTGTAAAATACAGAACCTTGGCTTGACTATTTATATGTTTGTAGCTTACATATCTAGTGGTGTTTTGTGGCTGTGATTTTGATGTTTCTTGTGATGGTTTGGGTACATCAGAGCAACATGTCTTTTACTCCAAAGCTGATGGATCTGATAAGAACTAGAAATATAATGCAGGTAGCTGGAAAAAAGAACGAGGGAATGCCATCCCGCCTGGTTCATGTCTGGCGTTGCATGGACAACACCGTCTGTTGTTAGCGCAACCCGCTCAGCCACCTTTCACCACTGTCAAGCACAGGCATGGGAATTGAAAAAAGTAAAAAAGGCTGAACATTTGTAAGTAATAGCAAAGTCGACGGCGCAAAGCATTTTGGGCGGAATTTTTTTTTCTCCAAAGAACCCAACTGGTGTAATTTGGTGTCATCTCAGCTCCAAGTTTGCCATTATATTCAGTTTTTAGAACCATTTTTGCCTCCCCCATTTATTTTTTCAGCAAACACTTTAGCTTTTTCGGCGGAACCAAAAAAAAATTTTGGCGGAAATTTGCCTTTTGGCGGACAATTCCCATGCCTGCAAGCACTTTCTTCAACACAGTGGAACCCACCTTTTGAGGACATCTAAAAAATCTGAGAAAATCAGGCCTTAAAAAAGGGGGAGTCTAAAACTGGAGGTAGATTTACAGGGGTAATGAACAGAACATCTGAAAAAGCAAGGTCTTAAAATGGGGGAGGTCTTAACTTTGGGGGAGGTCTTAACTTTGGGGGTATTAAAAGAAAGGGGTTCCACTGTGCCCCTAGTTTAACATCACACCAAATTGAAAACATCAGTTCTTTAATTAAAGAGAAAGGCGTCAGATGTGTTTTTTTGGCAGTGTCTCAATTTTACCTCTTTTTCAAGACCAGGAGGTAAATCAAGAGACATTACAACAGAAAATCTGAGAAAACTGTGTCAGAAAAAGGGCGAGAGGAGGGATTGGGAGTGATCAAAGGGAGCTTCTACTGTACACCCCTTGAATTGATGCATGAAAGGCTAACCTCTCATGGCAGTGTGAAACAGATCACAGCCAAGTGGCAGGGTTAGGAGAGAGGCGCCCACACCAGGGGACATAATCCAGGCCAGTCAAAGACGGACACAGGTTGAATGGCATGTCTGTAAATAATGCTAATCAATTTTTGTTCTTGGTGGGTTTTTATAAAGAGATTCATCAGCTTTAACCAGTTTTTTTGGTCAATGCTTTAGACTTGAATGTTGGTGAAAATGATGAAATACCTTCCCTGGAAGTTATGTGAAGAAGCTTTCTTAAAGTAACACGTTTGTTGTAAAATAAAATAACCGGGCATTCATATAAAAGTATGGACATGTTGTCATACAAGTTATTAAGTATTTGATGCTTTATTGCAAAATAAAGAAGTCGTCGGCTGCATGCCGATAGCAGTGCACTGAATGTGCTGAGTTTTTAGTGTGATCCCCACTCGCTCTTCTTCACTAGTTTGAATCACTTTCCATGCCTTATACTTCCTCCAGCTTAACACAAACACACACAGACACACACACACTTACAGAAGTAGTATGCATGCACACACAAACACATACATGCACACAGTGGTGTGGTGCTAACGTTTACATGGAAGGCACACAGGCACAAACATCTGAGCAGAATTAACCGTTATCGTATGTCGGGCACATCCATGCATGGTCAGCCACCCCATGAATTAGAAGAGTATTTTCTTGTAGGAGTTCTTCATACATATAACTCAGTGCGTGTGTGTGTATTCATGGAACACTACTAAAGGCATGAATCTACAATAAGTTATCACAAGTGTGCGTGTCTCTTTTCTAGACATGCGCACACACATGCTTTGAAAACAGTTACAGGCACAAATCAACAAAGAACAACACTGTTACAGTCACTAATCAACAAAGAACACCGTTACAGGCACACAACAAAGAACACCATTACAGGAACACATCAACAAAGAACACCATTACAGCACACATCAACAAAGAACACCGTTACACACACAAATCAACAAACACCATTACAGGAACACATCAACAAAGAACACCGTTACAGGCACACAACAAAGAACACCATTACAGGAACACATCAACAAAGAACACCGTTACAGGCACACAACAAAGAACACCATTACAGCAACACATCAACAAAGAACACCATTACAGTCACAAATCAACAAACACCATTACAAGCACAAATCAACAAACACCATTACACACACAAATCAACACCATTACACACACAAATCAACAAAGAACGCCATTACAGGCACAAATCAACAAAGAACACCGTTACAGCACACATCAACAAAGAACACCATTACAGCACACATCAACAAAGAACACCATTACAAGCACAAATCAACAAACACCATTACACACACAAATCAACACCATTACAGACAAATCAACAAAGAACGCCATTACAGGCACAAATCAACAAAGAACGCCATTACAGACACAAATCAACAAAGAACACCATTACAGCACACATCAACAAAGAACACCGTTACAGCACACATCAACAAAGAACACCATTACAGACACAAATCAACAAACACCGTTACAGCACACATTAACAAAGAACGTCGTTACAGCACACATCAACAAAGAACACCATTACAGGCACAAATCAACAAACACCGTTACAGCACACATCAACAAAGAACATTACAGACACAAATCAACAAAGAACACCGTTACAGCACACATCAACAAAGAACACCATTACAGGCACAAATCAACAAAGAACACCATTACACACACAAATCAACAAAGAACGCCATTACAGGCACAAATCAACAAAGAACACCATTACAGCACACATCAACAAAGAACACCATTACAGACACAAATCAACAAAGAACACTGTTACAGCACACATTAACAAAGAACGCCGTTACAGCACACATAAAAAAAGAGCACCATTACAGCACACATCAACAAAGAACACCATTACAGCACACATCAACAAAGAACACCATTACAGGCACAAATCAACAAATTCACTAGGCAGAGAAGGAGTTCAAGGAGTTTTAATGACGTGTATGATGCGCACAGCAAATGAACAATGATATCTACTGCTAACGACCCTTCTCTGTAAATGCAGACACAAAGAACCCTTGCTATCATTATCAACTTTATAGAACAATGAGGAATGCTGCAAGGGTTGTCATTATTTGTACAGTTTAGAATTGTTCCATCTTGGCGCTTCATTAAAAATTTGACAAATCAGGGCAAAATGTAATTTGAAATTTAAAAAAAAAAGACAAAAAACATGTCTGCTTGTGATTTTACTGGGACGCCCTGAGAGAACTATACAAGCTTCATCTTTCAAGTCTAACTGTACTCTTAATCATGACAGTCACTGCAAGGTTTGACCATTCCTTTCTTTCCTTTATTTGGTGTTTAACGTCGTTTTCAACCGTTCAAGGTTATATCGCGACGGGGAAAGGGGGATGGGATAGAGCCACTTGTTAATTGTTTCTTGTTCACAAAAGCACTAATCAAAAAATTGCTCCAGGGGCTTGCAACGTAGTACAATATATGACCTTACTGGGAGAATGCAAGTTTCCAGTACAAAGGACTTAACATTTCTTACATACTGCTTGACTAAAATCTTTACAAACATTGACTATATTCTATACAAGAAACACTTAACAAGGGTAAAAGGAGAAACAGAATCCGTTAGTCGCCTCATACGACATGCTGGGGAGCATCGGGTAAATTCTTCCCCCTAACCCGCGGGGGGTGGTTTGACCATAACAAAAACTTATCAGGTAAGTTTGACAAGGAACAGCTATGAGTAACCATCAAATTTGTTTTTCAAATTGTCGAATGAGTAACGTACTCTTACTTTTAGGAAAAGCTATTCCTGAATGGAAAAAAGGTACAAAGCAGAAAAGACAATTTGGCAATGCCTGACTCATACTGAAGACAGGCTCTTCCATTCATTCTTCATTAAAGATTATTTATCATCATCAATTTTTAGCTGCATTATTGCAAGACATTGAATGTTCGAAAAGTTAAAAATCTGTACAATATCTTGTGAACACTATCTTACTCTAAAAGTTTTGGTATTCCATCTAGGAAAAACGGGTCCATACGAAGTCACTTCACTTGTAGTTCCATCTGATGTTGGTCCTTCAGTGACAATCTTGGTTGTGGTCCCATTTTATTTGAAGTCTATCAACTCCACATCAAAGACAAGGGTAGCGTTGGGTGGAATAGTGAGCATGTTAAGGAAAAACAGAACTAACGGCAACGCAGCTTAAATGGGTTTGCCCGCAAATTCACAGAAAGCTCTGCTTGTTGGTAGCATAAATCTGCCATTAACCTCAGTGCAAACAAAAACATTTTGAAGTCAAGTTAAACATCTGACACAGGCAGTGAATTAGCATTTCTTTAGTTTTAAAACAAGACTCATTTAATTGATATTCATTTCCTGTAATCCCTGTCATTTTTTTTATTCCAAAAATATATAACTTGACTGTTTCTGACGTTAAAAATCATACTTCAGTTCAAACTAAGAAAACAGTATCAAAGATATTGCTCATATCTACTACCCTCCCTCCCTCCCCCACCCCATTCCAACTGAAATCATAAATGACTGTCTCATTTAAGTTTCATTACCCTACAAAGACCCTTTCCCACCAGAAGTGCAGTTCAAGACCAAACAAAGGATATACGCCGGACACGCCTTTGGCCCCATAAGCAAAATCAGGTGAGATTGTCAGCTTGGCTCGTTCTCCCTTTGTCATCTGCGCAACAAAAAACACATTACAAATGTTGTGTCTTTGTCTTCTCTGGTGGCTGAAAAACATTCGAGCAGAGCAGAAGTAATTTCTGGGTCATTTATGGCAATCAAAACAGCAGACAATTTTCCTCTCACTTCAGAGCAACAACTGATTTAAGGTACATGTAGCCTGCTTATTACTGGGTTTGTTTTTTGGTTTTTGTACTAATACAATGTACCATGATACAATACACAAGGCTCAGAATACATTGAGCAGTGTTGTTCCCAGACTCACAGGACCATACAGGTCACTTGGTTCTCATCATCAACTTTCCTACCATCACCTCCCACATGTCAAAACAAGCCAAGGGTCGGGCGGCCAAGGATGGGACTAACGCATCAGATCTAAAAATGATGCTTAGATCTGATGCATCACTGACCACATCATTAAGCAAGGCATGGTGACTCAAAATGTGCAAAATGCAATTAGTGAACGCTTTCCAGCCTGATCTAGCTCCTGCGTCCCAAAGCATTCTCAACATCATCACCAGTGTAATTTCTCAGATTTGAGAAATAAAGTTCATTTGATTTGATTTGTTTTTGAACATTTTAAAATGTGACTTTTCTGCTCACTGTCTCAGATCTAGCCAGGCTTTTACATAGGATAAGATCATCCCTCCACTTGGTCACACACCAAAAATCAACACCCTGAGTGTTTGCTATGGTGACTTGGAATTGTTTTATGTATTAATTTGTTAAAAAAGCCATTAGTGGAAATTACATCATTAATTCAATAATAGAACTGTGCATAGAGATCACCCTGACTGTTAATTGTTGGTATGTGACAGAGTGGAGGGATGGTCTTATCCCTTGTAGCCTGACCACATCTGTGACAGCAAACAACTCTGCTCACACGGAACGGAGTATGCCGGGAAGGAATGCATGCGCCTCAAACAAATTTCCATATTGTTATTTCGAAGAGTCAGAAGTATAAAGAGCCAGTGTAAATACTCCCATCATGCAGAGCTAGCCACAAAATTAACCTCTCGAACTGTAAGGAACAAAAACGGCCAAACATTAACACCTAAACTATTTTGATAGAGAACTGTTAAAACAAAAAGGCACATTTCATTTAAAAGAAAGTTCTGAAATACAGTACATGTAATACTCAATTGGAATGCCATGCTGTATCCAACAAACTCTAATGCTCTTCTAGTTTCAAACTCTTGCCACACAAACAAAGCAAAAAGATATACAACTTAAAAAAAAAATTAAAAAAAGCAAACAGACATGAAACTGAAAATAAAAATAAACAGCTACCGGTATTTAAAATGTCTCAAAATCTAAATTCTGTGTACCCAAGTTAGGTGGACAGACACCTTCCGACTGTGAAGTTCTTCATTTGCATCTATTTTGTTAAAATCCCTCTTCCTGTATAAATAAAAAGTAAAAGATAGGTGTTTAGAATATGAACAACGGTCAAGCAACAAGAAGAAAAACAAGTCGCGTAAGGCGAAATTACTACATTTAGTCAAGCTGTGGAACTCACAGAATGAAACTGAACGCACTGCTTTTTTTTCACAATGACCGTAGTCCGCCGCTCGTGCAAAAGGCAGTGCAATTGACGAGCCTGTTTGGCGCGGTAGTGGTTGCACAGCACGCTTTTCTGTACTCTTTTCGTTTTAACTTTCTGAGCATGTTTTTAATCCAAACATATATCTATATGTTTTGGGAATCAGGAACCGACAAGGAATAAGATGAAATTGTTTTTAAATCGATTTCGGAAATTTAATTTTAATCATAATTTTTATATTTTTAATTTTCAGAGCTTGTTTTTAATCCGAATATAACATATTTATATGTTTTTGGAATCAGAACATGATGAAGAATAACATGAACGTAATTTTGGATCGTTTTATAAAAAAAATAATTTAATTACAATTCAGATTTTTAATGACCAAAGTCATTAATTCATTTTTAAGCCTCCAAGCTGAAATGCAATACCAAAGTCCGGCCTTCGTCGAAGATTGCTTTACAAAAATGTCAATCAATTTGATTGAAAAATGAGGGTGTGACAGTGCCGCCTCAACTTTTACAAAAAGCCGGATATGACGTCATCAAAGACATTCATCGAAAAAATGAAAAAACGTCTGGGGATATCATACCCAGGAACTCTCATGTAAAATTTCATAAAAATCGGTCCAGTAGTTTACTCTGAATCGCTCTACACACACACACACATACACACATACACCACGACCCTCGTCTCGATTCCCCCTCTGTGTTAAAACATTTAGTCAAAACTTGACTAAATGTAATTACTAATCAGGTATGTTTCACAAGAAATAGCTACGAGTAACCATCAAATCTTTTATTTTAAATTGTCAATGAGTAACATGCTCTTTTCAGAAAAAACTGTTCCTGAATAAAAACAACGGTACTTGGATAAAAAAAAATTTTTAAAAGCAGAAAAGACAATTTGGTAATGCTTGACTCATACTGAAGACAGGAAGGGGAGACAGCTCTTCCATTCATTCTTCATTGAAGATTATTTATCATCATAATTTTTTAGCTGCAATACAGAAAATTATACTGCAAGGTAGTGAATGTTCAAAAAGTTAAAAATCTTCATGGGCTTCGGTACTTCAAACACCAATTATCATCAAACTGATGAGTCATTTTTGTTGGGACTCAAAGCTTGGGGCAAATTGACAGTGCACTAAAATTAAGTAACTGTTGTACCACTTCAATTTGTACCTCAGGGGAAGTGTCAATTAAGTTCTCACAAACTTACTCCTAACGGAACAAAAATGTTGTAACAAAGGATCAGTACAAACTACAACTGATAGTAATGTTGGGTTCACTCTATTAGCGCGCATAAAATCTAAAAATGTCTTTCAGCAAGTCAAAGGACACATCGAGATTATGTTCCACTGCACAATCCTAGTCTCTGACATCAGTACACATACAGACACTTTGGCAACAAGATGCAGTGAAAATTGGACAGCTTAGATGGCACCAGATTGTACCATTTAGCTTCTTTGAGGCATGCCAGTGTCACTCCACACGCCCCCCCCCCCCCCCATCTTCCTGGGCACTTCGCCCATGTCCCATCAGAATTTGGCTTATGGTGTCAAGTGACCCATATTAGTATAAAATGACTATTAGCCTCAACTCAGTGGTAGTGATCTACAGTGAAAACCTGCCTTTACATAACAACCACCTTCCCACAAAGACCACCCCGAAGGATCCACAACAGGTTTATTTCTAGACATCCACAACAGGTTTATTTCTAGACATCCACAACAGGTTTATTTCTAGACATCCACAACAGGTTTATTTCTAGACATCCACAACAGGTTTATTTCTAGACATCCACAACAGGTTTATTTCTAGACATCCACAACAGGTTTATTTCTAGACATCCACAACAGGTTTATTTCTAGACATCCACAACAGGTTTATTTCTAGACATCCACAACAGGTTTATTTCTAGACAAATCCCCCTTCTATAGCGACCAGATCAGTTTTGTTCACTTCCTTGGGTGGTTGTTATAGACGGGTTTAATTGTATTTGTGACTCTTCTTTCCCATTATATCTTGAAGACTAATGGTCTTTATTTTTACAATAGTACATGTGCGCAAAAGTGATTCTCACCTGTGAAACACCCTCATCCCAACCTGGAATCAAAAACAAATTTTGTTGAGACACGATAAGAATATACACACAAAAGGTACACAGGCGATGTACTAATGTCCGCATTTCCACAACACTTTTCTGAGGTTAATAAATAAGAAAAGTGTCAGTGAGTTATACATTAGAGATCCTACCTTCTTTAATAAAGGCAAGGCAAACTTTTGTGGGTAGACTATACCCTCTCTCTCATGGTTAGGCCCAAAAAAAAGTTGTATGTTTCTGGTAACATGGCTACAAAAAATAGGGTAGGTAGGTAGATATTTTTTTATTTTTTTGGGGTCAGGGTAGAAAATAACTATACAGTGACGCAAAGAGACTGCACCTACTATACAAAGAGAAAGACAACACATTACAAAACAAATGAGACAAAAGGGATGCGGGGTTATCCCCCTTGTGTCGTCTGCCGCCTGTTACTTTCATTTTGACGCTTTTTTTTCTGCTTTTTTTATTTACAAATGCAATAAAAAAAAGTCTAGGGTCGGCGGGAAAAAACTAGGTAGGGTCGGGTGACCAGAAACATACACCTTTTGTTGTTGTTGGCCTTATTGCTTTCCCCAACCCTGAGTAGTATTTGTGGATAGGAACATCCCTGCAGAAACTTGACATTGGCAAATAACCCAAATGGTGATTGATACACGTCGACATACATAACAGGCAGGTGTTTTAACCACCATCCCAATCCACCTTGCTCTGTCTAATCTAGAACCCAGCCATATAAATAAACAAGAAAGGTAAGTTTATGGAATGTTCAATTGCAGACAAACCGAAACATGCACGGACAGACATACAAAAAAAACTGTAAGACAATCAAAATAACTCAATCAATCATATCTTAATTGCCCTCTTAATATGGATAAATCACCTTAACAAGCAAAGTTTTCCATCTCTTGATTGTATCAGTATTATTTGCATGTCCACCCTTGTGAATGTTTTCTTTTTGTCTACAAGCAAACATTCTATAAACTCACCTTGATTTTGGAATACCGTATTAGCTGTCTATGTGTTTGGGATTTCTACATGATGATGATGCATTAGAGATGTCCCTCTCTGGGCAAGGGCTGGTTGAAAAAAAAGCTAGTTTGTATTGCTTATGCCACAACCCTCATAAAATAAAATTTGATTTGATAGACTGACAAAATATTGATGAAGAATATACCTAAACTGGTTTCTGTTCTGTTTTCTTTTTAATTTGATGATGCATACATGTATAAAAGTGCCCAGCATATACCTTTAATAACTTGTCCCACTCCAAGCTTGAACTGGAAAGGCTTCCCTCGATCTCTGGAGGAATCAAATTTCTTTCCATTGTCTTTCAACGTGCCTGAAGAAGATAAAGCAAAGTCATATTAGATAAGGCATTATACATTAAGGCATTATACATAAAGGCACTATACAACTCTTTTGCTTAAATGTATGACCAAACTAGTACATTTTTCAAATCTTCATTGTGTGTATATTTCAGCTTTATCCATGCAGCAAACAAACAGAAAACAGTAGTTACACTGTGAAGCCTGTCTATAACGACCATCCAAGGGATTGCCCATTAGTGGTCTTTATACAGTTATAGACAGGCGGTCATAAAGGAAAGAAGAATTCTATAGGTGCACGTCCGTGATACGGGGTAACAGTTACAAAATCAGTGAGTGCCTATCTTTGCTGGTCTATAAACTTGCTCTCACAAAGCCATGGACTCAGTTGATGGTTTCATGTCATGTATGACAACTTTGTCTCATGAAATAAAACAATTTTGCAAAAAAAAGTTGTGTATGTGAATTTTTAAAATTTTTGTTTTTCGAAGCATGGCCTCAAAATGGCGTTTGAAAGTGGGACATGAACAAAGCTTCTCACTTCTAAATCTAATCTATGCACTGGTGTTTTTGTTAGAAACACCAAAGATCATTTGTTGGGGCACATGATTTTAGGTTAGGACACATTTTTCTAATAAAAACACAGAAAATAATATAACACTTAGTTATTTCAGATTTAGATGGAATTGAAAAAACGCCTTGTCGTAAGTTACTTTGGTTTTCATAAACGCTTCAGGGAGAATGAATTGTCTAAGGTACTAACGCGCACACTTAACAGCAACATTATTTTGTATGCTGGATTATAACTTAATTAATTGAGCAATAGATCTTTCAAAAATATCAATTATCGGCGATAAACGCAGACGATTTTCCAATCTCACTTGATTTCGTTTTCTTCTGTAATGTACGCAAGGCACACTAACTGACTTCACGCAGTCGACCCCACCCAATTGTCAATGTGTTGCAGGGATGTTGCTACAAATTCATACCTATTGGACAAATGTCCTGAGTTCTTCAGCATCAATAGGACATTTGACCGCTTTCAGAAAGTGTAATAGGACATTATGAATTTGCGCCAAACAGCTTATAACACATTCCATGGAATTGTTCCAAAGTCATGCGCCCACACACACACGCACTGTAGAACACATACATAATATAGTAAATATATCAACACAGTGTGCGTATAATGTTGTATTTGTTTAGTTTCAAAGAAACCACAAAAAAGAAACTAACATGAACAACTTCAGAGCGCGCTCTTACTTTGATTACAAACTGCATGATTTGGTTTGATCTAATGCTGATCAAAACAGAAAGTTGAAAAACAAAATGATCGGTTTGATCTAATGCTGATCTTTTGCAGGCTTTAGGGTTTTTTCAGCGGCATAATTCAGTGCTTCGTCTCGTATCGAAAACAAAAGCAGACGACAAATTTAGTCAGTTGGAGTGGTCTCCCGTACTCCTGTAGCATGCACTGATCTAAAAATAATCCACTATTTTTAGATCAGTGCGCTGCACCGAGACGGTTATACCCAAACGGCGCATACCGCAAACGGTTCGGGAATTCCCGACAAAAGAAAAGATCCGCACGCGGCACTGGCAATTTCAGTGTCAGCTGAACACGAGAGCGTTCGGTCTTTTAGAAGATTTGTATCTTGAAATGAAAATTAAGAAATATCGCGCTGTCCGAAGGAATGGAGTACATATCGGACAATGACCACGCTCAGGCTAAAACGATAGGACATCTGACCGACATGCGGCCATGTGAATCGGACATTTGGGGATTTTCATCGTTATATGTCCGATGTCCGACGCCTAACGACATCCCTGGTGTTGTGATGAAATAGATGCTCGAGAACTTTTGGAATATCTGATTAAAAACAAGTCTTTTGTATGTGGACAAGCCTGTTTAAGTTTGATTATTGACACTTTTTGTCAAAGTACTCAAGTCCCATAACTGTTACCCAGTATCATGGACGTGCACATAGGGAAACAACCCTTGTTGGGGATTTTTTTTTTATAGCTAAGGCCAACAAAAAAAATTAGTCTGTTTACGGTAACATAGGCCCAAAAAATAGGGTCGGTAGGTCAGGATTTTTTCTCTCTCCAAAAAACCATATTTTTTAACTAAGTTATCTTGCCAAAAAACAGACTTTTTTTAATTTTTATTTATTTTTTTATTATATTTTTTTCTTCCCAAATGCCAAAAAAAAGTCTAGGGTCGCGCGAAAAAATAGGGTCGGTCGGGATACCGTAAACAGACTTTTTTTGTGTGTGGCCTAACTACATTAGTACATGTAGTGATGTACGTACATGTATTAGTTTACAAGGATACGAAAACAGATGTCAAACTTAATTCAACAAACCTGTGTAGTGGACCGTTACTGTGCAGCCTTTCTTCGGGCTGGCACCTGCAGCATTCAAACAATACATGTAATGTCAACCTTGTTTTTTAAAACCATGCATACATCCCCGTTCACAGCATTAACACAGAAATATGTCACTTTGGTCTATTGCTGAGTGAGAGTCCATAGTATACTGCTAATAATAGTAATGCTCTTAAATCTCTTCCGTTACAAATCTAGAAGGCATTCCTTAGGTTGGACACCAACAATCACTGTAAAACAAGTTTTAAGACTCAGTTGCTGGTAATGTTCAAGTTAAGTGTCCCAATTCAAGAAAACTATCCTAATGTTCCAAATTTAGCATTCAGACTGTTTGTACGGAACGGTGTGTGCGCCGTCTCTGTCTCTCTCTCTCTCTTACACACACATACAGTACACACTCGCATGCACGCACCCCCACACGTTTTCCCTCTCTCTTTCTCACACACACACATACACCAAACACACACTCGACACATGTGCACACAAAATGCACACACACCGCGCATGCGAGAGAAAGACCGCAGAGAGGGGATGACGTCATGATGCATTGACGTAAAAGCCTCTTTACGTCATCTTCTTGCGCGAGCTTAATCCATCCACTTGGTAACTACAGAATTTCTACCCGCCTAAAGCGGCCGTGGGGGGCGTTTGATCAAAAATCGAATCCGTACAGAACCACCACCGTATTTAAGTTAGTATGTTCCCAAAGTTTGGTGAACTTCTGTCCCCAACTGTAGCTACAGTTTGGCAACAAAGGATCCTTCTTTATCATGTATTGTTGGGAAGAAAATTTCTCAAGTCGATCTCAGTATGTGTTCGTGGGATACCTCCAGCTTCGCTAGGATAAAATGTAATACATATATATTGATTTATTTCAGTTAGATTAGGATTTAAAAATTTTTACAATTGAATACACACAAACATGCACTCTTTATAATTGTAGTCAACCTCAGCCAGCCGTCTAAAAGTAAAGTAAGGAAATCTAATGTTCAATCAATATATATATTTGCCTGTCAAATGGAACGGAAGAGCACAAAAAGTGTAACTTGATGCGGAGGGAAAAACATACTCTGGTCATGTCTTTGAAGATGCAACAGAACTTTTGAACAGCTATTTGTGCATTTAGCTATCGGCCAGACTGTAATTCTGTTTGCAGATGATATTGAAAAAAACACAATTAAAATCTGTTTTCCCATCCATACATTTTCGTCTGTATATTTTTAGCATGATCAAATTTCACTGAGGACAGGACCTTTAAAATGACTGTCAGTGTCACGGTCTTTGTGACCAAGGCCACCATGCAACAGGGCATCATAACTTGTCTAAAATTAAACTGTTCGGTCACAATTTCGACTTGCCCTGTGTCCTTTTCAGAGGTGAAAACACAACACAAAAGGGTACCAGGGTATCAATAAACGGGTTCCTAAAGAACTGTCAACTGTTTATGTTATAATTATGTACTAGTTACTGATCTGTGGACTGTGGTCCGTGTGGACTCTTCAGGAAGTACCAGCAGACGACAGGTTCTTGGCAAAAGAACCACGTGGAGAACTGTTGGAGGCAAAAGCGGTCACTAAGCTACAAAAACGTTCCACTCGCATACCTCCATCCCCGTCCTTTATCGTTTCTACGTCGACTCCCATTGTGATCTAAGGTTGACAATGAAATCACTGGATGAATTTCTGCATGCACTGCTGACCGGCGAGAACCTCGGTTTGGAAAACAAGGGAGACGACGCTGCCAGTTTCCGTTTTCATCTCAGATTCCGCGATGGCTCAGTCGGTTGCCGGTTGACTCTCTCAGGTCATCCGCGCTCAAGCTCGACGGTAACTGAGGTTTATTTTTTTTAATTTTTTTTTTTAATAAAGTTTCTATTCTTTTGCTACGCAATATAATTTTTGTTGGTTTGGGTTTACACCCAGTGTTTCCAAAAGCCTTGGGGGTATGGGATTTTACTAAAAGAATAAGTTTATTTTCCAAAGAAATTCTTTATAAAAAGGGATAAAATGTCAGAGCAACCAAAGGTTAAACAAGTCGCGTAAGGCGAAATTACTACATTTTAGTCAAGCTGTCGAAACTGAACGCACCGCTGTATTTTTTCACCAAGACAGTTCAGCTTCGTCAATCCGTGAACTGAAGGAAATCGCTCACCTCCCACGTGCAAAACGTAGTGATATTGACACGCCAGATTAGCGTATTGTGCTAAGCAGGAAAGCGCGCTTTTCTGTATTCTTGTTAACTTTCTGAGCTTGTTTTGAATACAACCTATCATATCTATATGTTTTTGGAATCAGGAAATGATAAAGAATAAGATGAAATCATGTTTGGATCGATTTCTTAAATTTTAATCGTAAGACTAATTGATCTATTTTAGTTTGTTTGTTTAACGCCCAGCCGACCACGAAGGGCCATATCAGGGCGGTGCTGATAACGTGCGCCACACACAAGACAGAAGTCGCAGCACAGGCTTCATCAGTGTCTCACCCAGTCACATGATTATTCTGACACCGGACCAATCAGTCCTAGCACTAACCCCAAAATGCCAGACGCCAGGCGGAGTAGCCACTAGACTGTCAATTTTAAAGTCTTAGGTATGACCCGGCCGGGGTTCGAACCCACGACCTCCCGATCACGGGGCGGACGCCTTACCACTAGGCCAACCGTACCGGTCTCTCTATTTTCGTTAATTGTGATCACATATTAAGAGTAAACATGACATATGTATATATTTTTAGATTCAGAATGTGATGAAGAATACGATGCAATCAATTTTACATCTGCGAAAAATTGATTTTAATGACAACTTTAATGAGCAAACTCATTAATTTAAATTTTAAGCCTCCAAGCTGAAATGCAATACCAAAGTCCGGGGTTCGTCGAAGATTACTTGACCAAAATTTCAACCAATTTGGTTGAAAAATGAGAGCGTGACAGTGCCGCCTCAACTTTCACGAAAAGCCGGATATGACGTCATCAAAGACATTTATCAAAAATACTTCTGGAGATACCATACTTAGGATCTCTCATGTCAAGTTTCATGAAGATCGGTCCAGTAGTTTTCTCTGAATCGCTCTACACACACACACATACACACATACACCACGACCCTCGTCTCGATTCCCACCTCTACGTTAAAACATTTAGTCAAAACTTGACTAAATGTAAAAAGATGATTCAAATTGGTACAGAGAGAGCATTAAAGCAGATTATATACAGCACGGGCCGGTGTCACGATTTCATCTTTCGCCTGTGTACATATTTCCCCCTCGACATATACTCATGACTGAAATGTTGTTTCCTGGTAAAATTAAGAAGTGAAATTATTTATGGACGAAAAGTCTAGTTAAGGTTGTTGTTTTTCTCGCAAATACGCCTTATTCAACGGCTGATATTTTCTTGTTTTAGCAATCATGACATGACACATGATACCATAATTTCAAGTTCTTACATTGATAACGATCACCCGGATCAGACTACCGTTAGTTACATTCGATATTTCATACATTACTGGTTTGCATCTCTAAACCGAGTCTCAGTATCAGACTGGTCACTTACATGTAAATGTAACCTTCCTCGGAGTCATAATGATACGAATTTACAACTGGAATAAAGATGTGTGTTTTTTTAAGGCATAAGTGCATACTAGATTTATATGCAAAGTTTTATTTTACATTTGATATAAGTCGGTATGTTTTATTGTGGTTGTACATAATCTACTTATAACCTATACTCTATGTATTTTTGGATATGGTACAACATTTTTGTGTGTGTGATCCCCTTATTTATATGCCAATATGTAAAGGCAAAAAGAGGTCATTTTGTATGGGTGTTGTTCACTTTAAAATTGTTTATGTATGAGGCTAATATTTTGTGTGTGTGTTTGAATGATGCCCGTATATATTTGCCATACCTATATTCAATATAATAAATTCTGTATTGTATGATTGGCGTTGGGACATAATACAACTTTATTTTTCAGAACATTCATTGTTCAACAATGGTTGTTGTTATGGTTACACGAATGTTTTTACATTTAGTCAAGTTTTGACTAAATGTTTTAACATAGAGGGGGGAATCGAGACGAGGGTCGTGGTGTATGTGTGTGTGTGTGTCTGTCTGTGTGTGTGTGTAGAGCGATTCAGACTAAACTACTGGGCCGATCTTTATGAAATTTGACATGAGAGTTCCTGGGTATGATATCCCCGGACGTTTTTTTTTCATTTTTTCGATAAATACCTTTGATGACGTCATATCCGGCTTTTTGTAAAAGTTGAGGCGGCACTGTCACACAGGCTCATTTTTCAATCAAATTGATTGAAATTTTGGCAAAGCAATCTTCGACGAATCCCGGGGTTTGGTACTGCATTTCAGCTTGGTGGCTTAAAAACTAATGAGTGAGTTTGGTCATTAAAAATCGGAAACTTGTAATTAAAATTATTATTTTATTAAACGATCCAAAAACAATTTCATCTTATTCTTCGTCATTTTCTGATTCCCAAAACATATACATATGTTATATTCGGATTAAAAACAAGCTCTGAAGATTAAAAATATAAAAATTATGATCAAAATTAAATTTCCGAAATCGTTTTAAAAAGTATTTCATCTTATTCCTTGTCGGTTCCTGATTCCAAAAACATATAGATATGATATGTTTGGATTAAAAACACGCTCAGAAAGTTGAAACGAAGAGAGGTACAGAAAAGCGTGCTATCCTTCTTAGGCGCAACTACTACCCCGCTATGAAGCACAGCGCAATCGCTACCGCGCCAAACAGGCTCGTCACTTTCGCTGCCTTTTGCACTAGCGGCGGACTACGTTCAGTTTCATTCTGTGAGTTCCACAGGTTGACTAAATGTAGTAATTTCGCCTTACGCGACTTGTTACATTTACCTCAGTCTTCATTCATTCCATCACTGTGACACAGCAGAAAAAACACCATATTCATATCAAATAACCAAAGGGAAGTAATCGCTCTTAATGCATACGACATGTGTAATAGAGTAAGCGAGAGTTGTACGGAACCTTTTCTCCTGGCACCTGAGAGAATAACAAGCATTGAAATGAACAAGCGACTTTCATCCATATTCATAGTTAGTTAAGTATTTTTTTGTTTCAGTGCAAAAATGTTTCAATACCTACTCCTCATGCTGATTTTCCTACCCATGGAAGCAAATCATGGATTCCAACGCATGGAGTCCCACACAAGACAACATTTTGGTGCCTCCTTTCGGCACCATGGCAGGATCCTTAACGACGTCGAACGTTGGCGACATACGTTCGAAATTGAACTACCCTCGCTACTGTTTCCACAAATCCCTATTAGACCCTGCCAAAACCATACGGACTTCTTCTGCACTTTTCGTACTATTCTACTTCACCACTTTAATGCCCTGACGGCAAATGTTAGCGATGATGTAAAACGCACATTTGCTCTTGCTCGCAGAATGTTGGGTCCCGCTCGGCGACTTCACCCGACCAATACTCGGTCTAAACGAGCACCATTTTCTTTTGTGGGAGATATTGCAAGTTCTTTATTCGATGTTGCCACCAATTCCGATCTCAAGAAAGTAGCCAATCACGTATATAAACTTTTTAACATGCAACTAAGACTTTCAGCCGGTGAGGTAGCCAATAATTGGTAAACTTACTTCATTTATGAAGACAGCTAACCACCGTATGACCAACCTCATGGAAACGATTTCAATGTCACATCAAGAAGTTTTAAACCTTACTAAGGCACTTTCGCACGTAGATTTGTCCACTGCTTCCGTTCAGCGTTCGATTCTCCCACTCATTCCTAACGTCCTAGTTAAACTTCAGCAAACCATTCACATTGAACGTAAGCTAGAAACCTTTCTTCTCGGCATTATCGCGTTGTTTGAACGCCGCTTGTCCCCCATTCTGGTTGATCATGATTTGTTGATGACTGCTCTCGATCAAGTCAAAAAGAGTTTACAAAAACATCATCGTAATTTCAGAGTTGTGCATAGGAATCCACATTATTATTACCACTCTACAACAGTACTGTATGCCTCGGTCCCAGATCGAATTTGTATTACCATCGATGTACCTGTGGCTGCTGATAACACCCGATTCGATGTCTATCATTTGCTTACCTTTCCCGTTCCCTTCAATGATACGTCTCTACACGCTACTCGCCTGGGGAATGTTCCAGATTATTTGGCTATTTCTTCAGACGAGTCAGCTTTCTTTCACATTTCCGCGGCTTAAATGGCTCTTTGTCATGGGACTCACTTAATTCCCCCATCAACTAATAACCCAACTTTCGTGTGCCACTGCTCTGTTTCTGAAGAGAGATATTCAGCTTCATTGTACGTTTCAGTTTTTGGAATCAGTTATAGTTCCCTCGGTTCAAGAGTTAGACACAGGCAAACTTTTATTAACTCGTATTGACGAGATTATTTTCACTTGTAACGGGAGGGTAAATCGACAAAAGGGCTGTTCCTATTGCCTCATAGCAGTTCCGTGTTTTTGTTCCCTCATGGCCGGTCCGTTCCGTTTGTCACCCAGAGTTCAATCCTGTCAGGATACCACTAAGATCACTACCTGGCCTGGAATTAATTTGGCAGTTTTACAGTTGTTCTTTAACGATTCCAGAGTCGCTTCAGACATGGCTGATCATGCGTATAGTTCTCAGCTGGCATACGAAATTCCTCCTCTACACATCATTGGTACTCATAATTTTTCTAACTTTCTGGAACGGGATCGTAAAATAGCTGCTAATTTGAACGTCATAACCTCACATATGAAATCAGGTGAGACTGTCTTTCGTGATGCCCTGGGAGAGGCTCTTCTTCATACTCCACCAGTTGAATCCTCCTCTCACTGGTCTATTCCACACATTCTCTCGTATGCATCCTTTGCTTTATCACTTCTGCTCTCCCTTGCACTGTTCATCACATATCAGAAACTTCGAACAATAATCACTCTCACTACCATCGCTATTCCAGCGGTTAGAAGTGACCTTTACCCCCGCTCACCTGGAATGACCCCAGTGGTCCTTCCATTCCCAATGCTCTTCAATCTCCCCTTCAATCTAACATTCTAGCTCCAACAACCTGTATCACTGCTGTCGACCATTCCGTTCTTTCTACCCGCAATTCGTCCTCTGTTTTCTCCTCCTCGTTGTTCTGTTCCTCGATGTTCGCCTCCTCCTTAGGTCAATGTATTCCTCCTCCCAAGTGGTTTTAGAAATTTGTGGCACACATAACCGGGTAAACATTTATCTTTGTAACGTCAGTAAGTGTCCCGGAGACTATTACGTCCTCTTCACCTCCACTGAGTTGGATCAAGTCAATCACAGTCCTTCCTGTACGTTGGCTGTGGGGAGAACTCCGCATTAATTGGCCATACATGAATTTGAGAGATAAACCAATCAAGAACTCTACATTCCTCGAGCAGTTAATCTGTCTATTTTTCAAACCTATCAGTAAAAGAAAATTCAAAAGGAAAATTACATGGCCTTCCTCAAAATCACACACGGCGATATCGCGGTGTATCTAAAGAAAACCATAAAGAAACAAGAAATTCCTCCGAGGTAGGAAAAACACCCCCGTCAAAGGGAAATAACCTTCTCAGTTGGTGGCAGTGACTGAGTGAGAATGGTTATTTCCCTTTGACCATGAAGATGTCCCTCTATAAGTCCTTGTATAATTTTAATCCACCAATAACTCCCTAACCGTGTGTTTGACTGGTCCCAATTTTTGTAAGGACCGTTTCAGGAATGTATAGAACCTGTTCACCAAGTTTGGTGACGATCGGTCCGTTCATTCTTGAGATCTATATGCGAACACAAACACACAAACAAACAAACAAACAAACAAACAAACAAACACATCGAGCGAATCCTATACACACCCCTATACCGGGGGTGTAAAAAGATAACGTCAAACCACGACATTCCAACCACTCAAGCCCCATCAGCCCCGAGTGAATATATCGAACCCTTATGTTCGAATACACCTTTCATCTCCTTTGATATTATTTTACCCCTCGGTCGAGGAATCCTTTGCTGAAGTAAACTAAGTTCCTGGACCTCACTACAATTCCTCTCTTCTATATATTTACTTTTATTTGATACAGTTTTTTTTCTACGTTTTTTTTTAGATATTATTATTTTACCGATTTAAACACCCAATTTCCAAAACAAAAACAAACAACAAAACAAAATATGGTCTCATTATTACCTTCTACCCATCATACCAAATTGTGTTGAGTAATTCACCAAGCTAATTTGTCAGCAGCATTCATCTGGAACACACAGCCAAATTGTAGACACCAAAACAATTTTTTTTACCAGTTATTCAATTACTAACAAGCTTACAACATTTCTTGCTCTTCGTTAGGTGCGTGATATTTTGTTTTGTTTATACTTTTTTTTCTTCCCCCACCATTCAATACGAACGAAAACAATCAGAACAACCTTTTATTTAAAAGTAAACTTTTGTTTGAAACAAATTCCACGACACCCTTCTTTTAAAAATACTTCACAATTTTTTTGTATACATATTTTTATTGTTTTGCACCCTCCTCAACATTTTCCAGTTCTATAAAACATTAATTATTAGGATAAAGTTAAATTTGGTTATGCGGGTTCTCACGACTTTTTAGTGAGTAACGTTATTATTTATGGTACAATTTAGTTGTTGAAATTGATTTAGAAATATGAGAGTTAAAAGTTATATAAAAAAAAAGTCTTTGATTTACAACAGAACACAAGGTTACCCCGATTCCAAACGAAAGGTCACCGCTTTTAGAATTTAATTTCAATATTTATAACTATTGTGTTGATTTTGTATGTATTATTGTTTTACTTACGTAAACGTATTACGTCTGTACACCATTATGGTCCACTTCAGATACACACCCCATAGTATCTGTTATTACATGTGCCTGTGACTCACATAATGACCTTTGTCAGCGACCTTCGTCTCGTCTTCGTGTAATGCTTTAAGCAAACACAGTGATAGCCGAGAAATTCCAACACTATTTTAGTTACCTCACTCTAGAGAGCCACAGTTGCTCCTTATGACACAATTCGGTGCATGCACTGAAACAATAAAATAATCTCGGCCTACAAACTAATACAATTCTACAACATCTCCGCTGAAAGAAAAGGACTTAATTAACTAACAAATAAGCTCCTACAAAAATAATCAACCATGGAAGGTACACATCATGAGAAAAACGAACACGAAAATACGCTAATGAACCTTAGCGAATCCAACATTCTTCATTTTAAGAAGAAGAGAACAACACACGAATCTGCCGTTAACACATTGTTCTGTGTGCGTGGCGTCGTCAAGGTGTCTGAAGATGCTTCGTTAACTACACTATACTTTTCTTCGTGCTATAGTTATGTATTTCAATGTGTTGGGTTAATGTGTTCTTCAGAAATGAATCAGTGTATGGTGCCTACGTGTGGTGGCACCCCCCGCGGGTTAGGGGGAAGAATTTACCCGATGCTCCCCAGCATGTTGTAACTGAGAGGCGACTAACGGATTCTGTTTCTCCCTTTACCCTTGTTAAGTGTTTCTTGTATAGAATCTGCCTTTAAGGGATTGCTTCAAGTGCGTCATTCATCTCAACCACACAACATGACGGCGAAAACTCACACAAACAAAATCACAACAACAGAGAAATTAGCACTGAGGTTGGGGAGAGAAGGGGTAGATCGCTTGGCATGTGAGACTGAGGTAGGAGGAATCAGTCCTTTTATCTCCATCAGATATCGCACGGGGAGTTGCGCGTGTTGTGGTTGTGCTTGTATGTTGTGCGTATCATTGTTCTTCTTTCTTTATTTGGTGTTTAACGTCGTTTTCAACCACATTTGACAAGGTTGGAAGTGACCAAGTAGAACAAAAAGACTTTGGCCGTTGGTTCCACAACGCGTTAACGACAAAGCAACTCTATTCACACGAATACAGAATGATATGCTCTTTTGTGCTTCTTTTTATATTTAGTCAAGTTTTGACTAAATATTTTAACATCGAGGGACCGGCACGGTTGGCCTAGTGGTAAGGCGTCCGCCCCGTGATCGGGAGGTCGTGGGTTCGAACCCCGGCCGGGTCATACCTAAGACTTTAAAATTGGCAATCTAGTGGCTGCTCCGCCTGGCGTCTGGCATTATGGGGTTAGTGCTAGGACTGGTTGGTCCGGTGTCAGAATAATGTGACTGGGTGAGACATGAAGCTTGTGCTGCGACTTCTGTCTTGTGTGTGGCGCACGTTAAATGTCAAACTGCAGCACCGCCCTGATATGGCCCTTCGTGGTCGGCTGGGCGTTAAGCAAACAAACAAACAACATTTTAACATAGAGGGGGAATCGAGACGAGGGTCGTGGTGTGTGTGTGTCTGTGTGTCTGTGTGTGTGTGTATAGCGATTCAGAGGAAACTACTGGACCGATCTTTATGACATTTTTCATGAGAGTTCCTGGGTATGATATCGACGTTTTTTTGATGACGTCATATCCGGCTTTTTTCAATAAGATTGAAATTTTGGCCAAGCAATCTTCGACGAAGGCCGGACTTTGGGATTGCATTTCAGCTTGGAGGCTTAAAAATTAATTAATGACTTTGGTCATCAAAAATCTGAAAATTGTAATTAAAATTATTTTTTTTATAAAACGATCCAACATTACGTGTTCAGAAAGTTATAAAGAATAGAGATATAGAAAAGCGTGCTATCCTTCTCAGCGCAACCGCTACCACGCTTTTCTGGATTGTTAATTTCACTGCCTTTGCCACGAGCGGTGGACAGACGATGCTACGAGTGTACGGTCTTGCGGAAAAAAATGCAATGCGTTCTGTTTCATTCTGTGAGTTCGACTGAGCTTGACTAAATGTTGTATTTTCGCCTTACGCGACTTGTTTTTTGGTTGTTGTTTTTGTTGTTGTTGTTGTTGTTGTTGTTGTTTTGTTGTTGTTTTGTTGTTGTTGTTTTGTTGTTGTTGTTGTAAATATTTAAATCATAACTAAGAGAGGCAGATGCTCAAATTACAACATTTATGAAACAAAGGGAAGTCGCTCGTGCAAAAGGCAGTGAAATTAATGAGCCTGTTTAGTGCGGTAGTGGTTGCGCTGTGCTGCATAGCACGCTTTTCTGTACGCTTCGTTTTAACTTTCTGAGCGTGTTTTTAATTCAAACATATCATATCTATATGTTTTTGGAATCAGGAACCGACAAGGAATAAGATGAAATTGTTTTTAAATCGATTTCAGAAATTTTATTTTAATCATAATTTTTATATTTTTAATTTTCAGAGCTTGTTTTTAATCCGAATATAACATATTTATATGTTTTTGGAATCCGAAAATGATGAAGAATAAGATAAACGTAAATTTGGATCATTTTATAAAAAAATAATTTTAATTACAATTTTCAGATTTTAAATGACCAAAGTCATTAATTAATGTTTAAGCCTCCAAGCTGAAATGCAATACCGAAGTCCGGCCTTCGTCTAAGATTGCTTGGCCAAAATTTCAATCAATTTGATTGAAAAGTGAGGGTGTGACAGTGCCGCCTCAACTTTTACAAAAAGCCGGATATGACGTCATCAAAGACATTTATCGAAAAAATGAAAAAAATGTCTGAGGATATCATACCCAAGAACTCTCATGTAAAATTTCATAAAGATCGGTCCAGTAGTTTACTCTGTATCGCTCTGCACACACACACACGCACACACAGACAGACACAGACACACAGACACACATACACCACGGCCCTCGTCTCGATTCCCCCTCTATGTTAAAACATTTAGTCAAAACTTGACTAAATGTAAAAACAAGAACCGGTTTCGACTTATCGTCTTCGTCAGCACAAGTTACAAAAATAATAAGCTTAAACAGAAGAGTTGACCGAAAAAGAAAATGAAGAGAATGAGCACAGAAGAATACAGACAGAGTGTAACGTGCCCTAACCTGTAAAACAAGTCGCGTAAGGCGAAAATACAACATTTAGTCAAGCTGTGGAACTCACAGAATAAAACTGAACGTAGTCCGCCGCTAGTGCAAAAGGCAGTGAAAGTGACGAGCCTGTTTGGCGCGGTAGCGATTGCGCTGTGCTTCATAGCACGCTTTACTGTACCTCTCTTCGTTTTAACTTTCTGAGCGTGTTTTTAATCCAAACATATCATATCTATATGTGTTTGGAATCAGGAACCGACAAGGAATAAGATGAAATAGTTTTTAAAACGATTTCGGAAATTTAATTTTGATCATAATTTTTATATTTTTAATTTTCAGAGCTTGTTTTTAATCTAAATATAACATATGTATATGTTTTTGGAATCAGAAAATGACGAAGAATAAGATGAAATTGTTTTTGGATCGTTTAATAAAAAATAATTTTAATTACAAGTTTCCGATTTTTAATGACCAAACTCACTCATTAGTTTTTAAGCCACCAAGCTGAAATGCAATACCAAACCCCGGGCTTCGTCGAAGATTGCTTTGCCAAAATTTCAATCAATTTGATTGAAAAATGAGGGTGTGACAGTGCCGCCTCAACTTTTACAAAAAGCCGGATATGACGTCATCAAAGGTATTTATCGAAAAAATGAAAACAATGTCCGGGGATATCATACCCAGGAACTCTCATGTCAAATTTCATAAAGATCGGCCCAGTAGTTTAGTCTGAATCGCTCTACACACACACAGACAGACAGACAGACAGACAGACACACATACACCACGACCCTCGTCTCGATTCCCCCCTCTATGTTAAAACATTTAGTCAAAACTTGACTAAATGTAAAAAAAGTACTTCATTGTACGTTTACTGTCATCAGATAGCAGAACGCAGCAGATAAGGGAACTACTGAACACATTCGCAAGTCATATTGAACTAAAACGATTGTTGTTTTTTGCATTTTTTTACAGATCGTAGGAGATAAGGAAACCGCTGAAAGAATTAGAATAAGACTTTGAAGAGAACCGATTATTGCCACCATTAGCCTGTAGCCACACAGACTGACCAGCACGTGCATGCACAACGGCCTGTAACGAGGCCGCGTCATTTTTTCCATCATTGTCAAAGTCCATGTCAACATACAGTTCCTGCTTGCCATCCACCATCAGATACACAGCAATGTAATGGCCCGCACTTCTTCCACACAGACTGGCCGTGAAGCAGTAGGTGCCCGTGTAGGGGGCGGTGAACTTCCCTGTGGACGGGTTGAAGCCGTTGCCCTGGTTGTTGAGGACGTTGGTGGGGATGAGCACGTCACCGCTTGATGGAGCGTTGTTCTTGAGCTCTGTAGCGTGGAAGCTGACTCGCTTCGTCTTCTCGTCTGTGGGAAACATACAGCAACAATTGAGATTGAAAATACCGGATGGGGAGCTGATAGAACATAACATGCCGCAAACACGCGCACTCACACACATTTTATCTGTTTCTATGACTCCCTTTTTCTCTGTCTCTCTTTTTCTCTGTCTCTTTGTTTCTTTGTCTCTCAATCTTTCTCTCACTCACTCGCCGATGTGAAAAAAAGAAAAAGATACAAAGAGAGAGAGAGAGAGAGAGAGAGAGAGAGAGAGAGAGAGAGAGAGAGAGAGAGAGAGAGAGAGAGAGAGAGAGAGGGGCATACACACACACACACACACACACACACACACACACACACACACACACACACACACCCGAAAACTGAAGGCAATGATGCAGGCAAAGAGAAAATGTTCCGAGTAACACTAAACGTACCATGCAGGTGTTGACCGAGTCGAGTTGACACGCTGTTAATGCGCGTGTTGGTCTGGTTTACAAGACTGTTGATACGGGTGTTGGTGTGGTTCTCTTGCTTCACGAGATGATCTTTCAGTTGTCCTTTCTCTGCCTTCAGCTCCATCACCGTTCCTTTCAGTTGCTGGTTCTCCGCCTCCAGCAAAGTCAGACGAGACTTGACGTCATCAACAACGACAGTGGAGCTGACGTCAGTACTGTTGCCATGGAGACAGGCGACAGACGCGGAACTCTGAGGAAGGTGACAGGTGTAGGACCCTCCCGACACGGGGTTGTCCAGCAGCAGCAGGAACTGTCCCTCCTTGTACTGGGAGCTGGACACGGACTGACCGGAGGGCGTCTAGGGGCAGAGAGATTAACTTGTGTACTCTCTTTCGCTGCAATGCATGTCTATTGTATGATATTTTAATGTATTATTTAATAATATTAGGTAAGGCATGGTTTGCAGCTACAGGAGGAAACAATTGCTGTAAGTAAACTTCATGCGCATTTTGTACGGATTCTCTATATATTGTAATCATCTCGTGAGCCTTGGTTTCCTTTCAGTGCCTAGCGAAGCAAGGACAATCTCTCGGGATTTGCAATGTGAGTTAAACATAGAACATGGTGTAATAACAACAAATACCGAACCAACAAACAAAACAAAAATACCACTTTGTGTTAACACAGATTGCATAGCACACGGCCTGCTAAAGGAGAATGCCACTTGAGATAAATCCGTTAAAATAAATCCGTTTAGTTAAGTCGGTTGTGAAAAAAACCCTCACAGTCCACTCTACAGTGAAGGGCGGGGTGTGAGGGGAGGTGAATGTAACACAGGTGAGCGCCACGTGCCATCGTTGTGTGGAGTTACTGAACACAGCCACCGCCATCTGGGACGCGTGCAGCATCAGGCTTTCTGTAATGTGTATAAACAACATAACAGTAAGTTCATTACAAAATACCTGTTTTATGTGAAGTGAATGAATTAATCGCCCATTTTCAACAGAAAAGTTGGACATCGCCATCACTTTTAGGAAATACTTGTTCTACGAGGTGTAGAATCGCCCGTTGTCAACAGAAAAATTTGACATCGTCATCACTTTAACGAGATACTTGCTTTACGGGAAGTGAATGAATCGCCCATTGTCAACAGAAACAAAATTGGACATCGTCATCACTCTTTTGAGAAACGAAAAAGTTTTTTAAAAAAATTTGAAGTTTTTTTAAAATTGTGTATCATTATTGGTAAAACATATCTGTATAGATTGTGCAGGGCTGACTTTTAGTGTCCTGTTGCGATTATTTAGAGTTTAGTGTAAGGTAAGAACAGACAGGATTTTAGATTTCATTTTTGTACTGGAAAAATAGTCAGTGCAACATTACAACATTCGAGATCCTTGCTGTTATTATTTGCGTGTTTGACCAAAATATGACATTTTACACATTTTGGTCAAACACGCAAATAACATTTATGTATCGATCGAATTCCTTTCAGGTACTATGAATTTGTTGTTGTTTTGACGATTGAACGAGCACACACACACACTGACATGCAATCAAACAAATTTGCTTCATATTTGGGTGTTTCAGGTTGACCGAAACTTCCAAGGAACTACAAAACACACGTCATGTACTGACTTTGTTGTTGTTTTGACATTGAACAGCACACACACATGCAATCAAACACATGGCGTACGTGTGTTTTGTAGTTCCTTTAAAGTTTCGGTCAACCTGAAACGCCAAATTATAAAGTTTTGTCGGCCTCTGACGTCACATGACTCAAAGAAGAGAAATCCAATCTTAAGACATATTTGTGAGAAAAACAAACAACTTTTTCCTATCTCGACCACTTTAAAGTCTCAGACGAAGAACAACAAGTCGCGTAAGGCGAAAATACAACATTTAGTCATATTTTGGTCAAACACGCAAATAACGTATAATAGATTTTTTTTTTAAATAAGGGAGGTACATGTTTAGGCTAGGGGGGGGGGGGGGGGGTTGCGCAACCCCCATAACCCCCCGGTAGTCCGGCCCTGAGCAAGACCGTATACTCGTAGCATCGTCAGTCCACCGCTTGTGACAAAGGCAGTGAAATTGACAAGAAGAGCGGGGTAGTAGTTGCGCTGAGAAGGATAGCACGCTTTTCTGTACCTCTCTTCGTTTTAACTTTCTGAGCGTGTTTTTAATCCAAACATATCATATCTATATGTTTTTGGAATCAGGAACCGACAAGGAATAAGATGAAAGTGTTTTTAAATCGATTTCGGAAATTTGATTTTGTTAATAATTTGTATATGTTTAATTTTCAGAGCTTGTTTTTAATCCGAATATAACATATTTATATGTTTTTGGAATCAGAAAATGATGAAGAATAAGATGAACGTAAATTTGGATCGTTTTATAAAAAAATAATTTTAATTACAATTTTCAGATTTTTAATGACCAAAGTCATTAATTAATTTTTAAGCCACCAAGCTGAAATACCAAACCCCGGCCTTCGTCGAAGATTGCTTGGCCAAAATTTTAATCAATTTGATTGAAAAATGAGGGTGTGACAGTGCCGCCTCAACTTTTACAAAAAGCCGGATATGACGTCATCAAAGACATTTATCGAAAAAATGAAAAAAACATCCGGGGATGTCATACCCAGGAACTCTCATGTCAAATTTCATAAAGATCGGTCCAGTAGTTTACTCTCAATCGCTCTACACACACACACGCACACACACACACATACACCACACCCTCGTCTCGATTCCCCCCTCTACGTTAAAACATTTAGTCAAAACTTGACTAAATGTAAAAACAAGAAGAAATGATGATGATATTTTCAGGTTTTGTTCGTTTGATTGTTTGCTTGTTTGTTTGTTTCTATTTGTTTGTTTGTTCATGGTTCTTTTTATATTTAGTCAAGTTATGACTAAATGTTTTAACATAGAGGGGGGAATCGAGACGAGGGTCGTGGTGTGTGTGTATCTGTGCCTGTGTGTGTGTAGAGCGATTCAGACCAAACTACTGGACTGATCTTTATGAAATTTTACATGAGAGTTCCTGGGAATGATATCCCCGGACTTTTTTTTTCTTTTTTTCGATAGATACTTTTGATGACGTCATATCCGGCTTTTTGTAAAAGTTGAGGCGGCACTGTCACACCCTCATTTTTCAATCAAATTGATTGAAATTTTTGTAAAGCAATCTTCGACGAAGGCCGGACTTCGGTATTGCATTTCAGCTTGGTGGCTTAAAAATTAATTAATGACTTTGGCCATTAAAAATCTGAAAATTGTAATACATTTTTTTTAATATAAAACGATCCAAATTTACGTTCATCTTATTCTACATCATTTCCCGATTCCAAGTACATATAAATATGTTATATTTGGATTAAAAACAAGCTCTGAAAATTAAAAATATAAAAATTATGATCAAAATTAAATTTACGAAATCGATTTAAAAACAATTTCATCTTATTCCTTGTCGGTTCCTGATTCCAAAAACATATAGATATGATATGTTTGGATTAAAAACACGCTCAGAAAGTTAAAACGAAGAGAGGTACAGAAAAGCGTGCTATGCAGCACAGCAAAACCACTACCGCGCTGAACAGGCTCGTCAGTTTCACTCCGTTATGCACAAGCGGCGGACTACGGTCATTGTGAAAAAATGCAGTGCGTTCAGTTTCATTCTGTGAGTTCCACAGCTTGACTAAATGTAGTAATTTCGCCTTACGCGACTTGTTATTTTTGTGCGCTGACCTCCAATGAGTACTGATGCCATCCTTCGGAGAGTGACGAATTGACCGCTTTTATCAAACGCATTTACTTCCACAGAGTAGTTTCCCTTTTCCCCAGTAGTCACGTGATGAATTATTATCCCCGCATTGGCTGTCAGCTCCACGCGACCAGAGAAAGCCGGCATGACGTTCAGATGTCCGTGTGCTAACATAGCGATCAGTTCTTGTGATCTCCCCTCGTAATACCACTGGACGTCAACGATGGTCTCCCCTGTTGTCTTGGAAACATCCCAGGACAGAGTGAGGTCAGAGTCGTCACAGGCGAAAACAGCAGCATCCTCTTTCAGCGCTGAGCTTGACCACTGGACGCAGTTGGACTCTGGAAGGAGATCGACGCCATCTTTATTCTATGTACCTGCCTGCTGCTTGCCCCCCCCCCCCCCCCTCCAGACACACACCCTCGAATGATGGAGTAAATTAAAAGAAATTGGTTCATGACACCACAGAGGGACATAGAAACCAAAGAAGATACAACAAACAACCGAAAGTCATATTCAAACATTTAGTCAAATAATGCCTGAATGTCAAAAGCAACAGCGGGAGGCTTATGGTCCCTTCACTACTGCGAATGCTTAGTGCATGTCCTGTTAAAAAGCTTTACATTTTGCTGCCAACGCCAATTACGTCCCCTTTGTGTTCTTACCTAATGTCCGCAGCCAAACTGAAGATAACAGATAACCTAAATAAATCTGTTTTTGTAATTGATGGAGGAAAGCAGACTTGACTTTGCACGTAAGACTTATGATAAAATAGACATGCATTGTCGCTATGTAATAGTTCTTTATATGAGAGAGAGAGAGAGAGAGAGAGAGAGAGAGAGAGAGAGAGAGAGAGAGAGAGAGAGAGAGAGAGAGAGAGAGAGAGAGAGAGAGAGAGAGAGACAGTAAACAGAAAACACCCAGACACAATAACGAAGTAAACAAAGACACCAGAAAGCAGCTTACCAGAGACAACAGTAACCAGCAGCATCAGTGTGTACAATGATGTCCCCATGACAGTCGGTCAGCTGGCTCGGAACGAAGCAGTCTGTTGTTGACACCGAGGTGGTTTGCAGTCTACAGATTGACAGGTTAAAATGTCCAAGTTTCTGTCTATGCCCACCAGTGACCAGGATGACCGATGCTTTGATGTTTGTCGTGTAGCGGGCAGTCAAAGTAATTATAGAGAGGTGTGGAAGAATCAGGGTGGTGCTCCAGCCAATGAGACGTCAGATAGAACCACAGAACTATCACGTGATTATCTGCACGTGATCCAAAGACCAGCACGTGAGGCCGGGAAACTATCTGCATGGGATGGACACAAGTGTTAGAATGTAAAGATGCCGTCTTCATTTTTACTCTCATAATTTTTAATCAAAATTACCACAATCATATTTCATTGAACTTTGACATTTTTTAAGTTTGTTTTGTATACATGTGGATTTTGTTAGTTTGTTTCTTTCATTTTTGGTTGAGAAAAACGATGTTCACTTCGATTCGTTTTACTAATCTGTTTTTGGCTCACGTAAGTGTAGCCTATGCGATGCTAAACTTTGTCTGTCTGTGCGTGCGTGCGTGCGTGCGTGCGTGTGTGCGTGCGTGCGTGCGTGCGTGCGTGTGTGCGTGCGTGATAGAAACTTTAACATTTGACTGAACACCGAAATACTAATTTTACTTGGTTATTATTCAAGCAACAGCTTCAAAGTATTGAAGCAATGATCAACATTTCGTCGGCACGTATGTAGTTAAAGTCTGGGTGGCCGAGTGGTAACGCACTTGCGCTCGGAAGCGAGAGGTTGCGAGTTCGACCCTGGGTCAGGGCGTTAGCAATTTTCTCCCCCCTTTCCTAACCTAGGTGGTGGGTTCAAGTGCTAGTCTTTCGGATGAGACGAAAATCCGAGGTCCCTTCGTGTACACTACATTGGGGTGTGCACGTTAACGATCCCACGATTGACAAAAGGGTCTTTCCTGGCAAAATTGTATACGCATAGATAAAAATGTCCACCAAAATACCCGTGTGACTTGGAATAATAGGCCGTGAAAAGTAGGATATGCGCCGAAATGGCTGTGATCTGCTGGCCGATGTGAATGCGTGATGTATTGTGTAAAAAAATTCCATCTCACACGGCATAAATAAATCCCTGCGCCTTGAATATGTGCGCGATATAAATTGCATAAAATAAAATAAAAATATAAAAAATAAAAAATCCCTGCGCTTAGAACTGTACCCACGGAATACGCGCGATATAAGCCTCATATTGATTGATTGATTGATAAAGTGTGTATCCAAAGAAAACGGGTGGTGGGGGGTTTTGGGGGGGTAAAAACAGCTGACTGGTTTGTGTCGTGTGTGGTATGTAGACCAGGTATAGATACAGTTATCACCGAGCTGCAGTTCGCCGATTCGGAGAAGACGACTCATGATTTCACATTGTTCGGTTTCGTAGCTCCAGAAAAATAGATAAAGAAGATACCAAAGGAGATTTCCTACAGGTTAATCTGCACAGCGTGTTTCCAGTGTCTGCGCGAGGAAGCGCTGTCGAAAGCGCAGTGTCGATCTGGCCATCTGGCAGTCGTGTCCCCGTAAGTAGGCTACAGACAGACAGATCTAGATCTAGTGTCTCGCACTCTTGCACCGTATCACTTATGCTTACTGTTTCTTTCTTTCTTTATTTGGTGTTTAACGTCGTTTTCAACCGTTCAAGGTTATATCGCGACAGTATGCTTACTGTGTGTGTGTAGGCTATGTGTGACGGAGTGATTGACTTTGTGTTACTGTTTGTCGATTTCTTACGTGAGCCGTGAAGGCTTCGCCTCTTGTCTTAACTTGACGAAATGTTACAAGAAAACCAAAAGTTTGTCGATGTGAGCATTTAAGTTTACTTAGATTACATGCTGTCGATGAATACAGGCAACTCTGCACTGACTGTTGCCCGAACAATCTGAAACCGTGGGTGGTGTGATCGCATTGATATTCACGTGGGATGGAGTTCTTTTCTTTCTTTCTTTATTTGGTGTTTAACGTCGTTTTCAACCACGAAGGTTATATCGCGACGAGGGAAAGGGGGGAGATGGGATAGGGGAAAGGGGGGAGATGGGATAGAGCCACTTGTTAAGTGTTTCTTGTTCACAAAAGCACTAATCAAAAAATTGCTCCAGGGGCTTGCAACGTAGTACAATATATGACCTTACTGGGAGAATGCAAGTTTCCAGTACAAAGGACTAAACATTTCTTACATACTGCTTGACTAAAATCTTTACAAACATTGACTATATTCTATACAAGAACCACTTAACAAGGGTAATAAGTGAAGAATTTTATGGGTGAGAAAAGGAAAGTAAAAGGACTTTGGGGAGGCAGAAATAGAGAAGAAACAAGAAAAAGATCCTAATTAGGTTCACGGCATCGAGAGTGATGCGACCTTCTCTCAGAAGTTAGTAGAGAAGGCTCCCCCATCCACCACCCGGGGGACGCGCCGCTACGCCAATTAGGGGGCGCGAGGTGGGATGGAGTCTGGCATTTTGTTTTAGATAGCCGGAAATACAACGAACTCAAATTGGCTGGTTCTGTGATTGCTTGTGGCAGCTTGCTTGTTTGTTTGGTCCTTGCTTGTTTGCTAGCTGGCTTGTTTACGTGTTTGAGGATGAAAGTCGCTTGTTCATGTCAATGCTTGTTATTCTCTCAGGTGCCAGGAGAAAGGTTCCGTATAACTCTCGCTTACTTCACTACACATGTCGTATGCATAAAGAGCGCTTACTTCCCTTTGGTTATTTGATATCTTAACAACGCTCTGCCTCATTTCGTTTAAGATTATTACCAAGCAGGTTCCCCCGAAATCGGCGTATGCTGCCTAAATGGCGGGGTAAAAACGGTCATACACGTAAAAATCCACTCGTGCTAAAAACATGAGTGAACGTGGGAGTCTAAGCCCATGAACGAAGAAAGAAAAGAATTACCAAGCAGGCATGTACCTCATAAGGCCATTGTGTCACCTGTTCCACCTTGTAGTGATCGGTACAGCTTCTTTATAAGCCCTTGGTACCAATAGCAAAGGACCGACATTTCTTGTTTTCTATTGCAGATAAACGAAAACAGGTCAGGAAAAACCAGACCAACAAACGCCTATCACTTGATTTAAAAGATAACGGCCAAATACAACTGAATAGCTGAACGCTTTGTTGGCTTTGCCAGTTCAAGTACGCCGGGTGAGTGAGTGTGTGTGTGTGTGTGCAGTGTGTGTGTGTGTGTGTTAGTGTGGGTTTGTATGAGTGTGTGCGGCCTATGTGGTGTGTGTGTGTCAGTTTGTGTGTGTGTGTGTGTGTGTGTCACGGTGTGTGTAGCCTACTGATGTGTGTGTGCGGTACTGATGTGTGTGTGTGTGTGTGTCACATGTGTGTGTGTGTGTCTCAGTGTGTGTGTGTGTGTGTCAGTGTGTGCGTGTCACGTGTTCTGGAGTACAAACACATTGGCCCCTACATCACATCATAAAGCCTGTATGAGTGTCAGTGGACGAGATAGGCTACTGAAGACGCGAGCTAACCCCGTGTCAGTCACACGCAGTCATTGCAGAAAACGGGGCTAGTTTACACACTGCCATAAAACACACAGGCTCCGTACAAGCAGCAGTAGTCGGCATAAACATGGATTCGGGGAGAAAAAACCGAGTGTGTGTGCTGGGGGCGGGTGTGATCGGGTTGTCCACGGCTGTACGGATTCTGGAGGATCAGCCGGACACACCACCTGGCCAGGTAGAGGTGACAGTAGTGGCTGACCGATTTTCCCCCCACACCACATCAGACGGTTCTGGCGGTTTCTGGGAACCCTACAACCTGGGGGATACTCCGCAGCAATCCATCAGGTAAAGTCGCCACTAACAACGCAATAAAGGAGGCCCGGTAGCTCAGTTGGTAGAGCACTGGACTTGTGATCGAAAGGTCGCTGGTTCGCCGAATCCGGGCCGGGACGGACACGGGTCAACTTAATGTGCAGACCCAGAGACGGAAGCCATGTCCCACCCCCGTGTCATCACAATGGCACGTAAAAGACCTTGGTCATTCTGCCATAAGTGCAGGTGGCTGAATACACCTAAACACGCAGACACTGACCTGGGTAGCGCGACTCCGTTGCTGCTAGCTTTCCACTGGGAGGAAGCGACCCGAATTTCCCAGCGATGGGACAATAAAGTAATGAAAATGAAAAATGAAAATGAAATGAAAATGAAATGAAAGTCGCCGGTTCATTTCAATGCTTGTCACAGACACAGTCTCAGGTCACGTGCCAGGAGATAACCGCTCCGTAGTCTCACTTTATTGCACTATGGTGTATATGCGTTTACTTTCAGCTTTTATTTTAACATAGAGGGGGAATCGAGACGAGGGTCGTGGTGTATGTGTGTGTGTCTGTCTGTGCGTGTGTGTGTGTAGAGCGATTCAGACCAAACTACTGGACCGATCTTTATGACATTTGACATGAGAGTTCCTGGGAATGATATCCTCGGACTTTTTTTTTCTTTTTTTCGATAGATACTTTTGATGACGTCATATCCGGCTTTTTGTAAAAATTGAGGCGGCACTGTCACACCCTCATTTTTCAATCAAATTGATTGAAATTTTTGTAAAGCAATCTTCAACGAAGGCCGTACTTCGGTATTGCATTTCAGCTTGGTGGCTTAAAAATTAATTAATGACTTTGGTCATTAAAAATCTGAAAATTGTAATAATTTTTTTTATATAAAACGATCCAAATTTACGTTCATCTTATTCTACATCATTTCCTAATTCCAAAAACATATAAATATGTTATATTTGGATTAAAGACAAGCTCTGAAAATTAAAAATATAAAAATTATGATCAAAATTAAATTTACGAAATCGATTTCAAAACAATTTCATCTTATTCCTTGTCGGATCCTGATTCCAAAAACATATAGATATGATATGTTTGGATTAAAAACACGCTCAGAAAGTTAAAACGAAGAGAGGTACAGAAAAGCGTGCTATGCAGCACAGCGAAACCACTACCGCGCTGAACAGGCTCGTCAGTTTCACTCCGTTATGCACAAGCGGCGGACTACGGTCATTGTGAAAAAAAATGCAGTGCGTTCAGTTTCATTCTGTGAGTTCCACAGCTTGACTAAATGTAGTAATTTCGCCTTACGCGACTTGTTTCTTCTCAGATAACAACGCAATATTCTTGCCATAGCAGTAACTTGCTGTCTGCCTGAACGCGCCAAATGCTAAACGACACTAGCTCGCACTGAGTTGTGCCGTTTGTGTCTGTCCGAGCCTGGCTATGGCCTGGATTTGCGGCATGCAAACTATGAACGCAGCGACTGACCCTGACACATTTACTCAGCTGTTTACTTACTGTATACCTCTCACCCACTTGCCAAGTTCATGTTACTTCCAGAAAAGCTCACATTTTTAAGCTTACAATAATTCATTCCAGACTTATAAGCTTGGTTGTGGCTATATCCACGGGTCCGTGTCTCTAGTCCCCAGCTAGGCTATATCCACGTCACTGACGTCATCGTCGCACGGGAAGCCTCGCGTTGGCACTCTTATCAAGCGCCATTTTGCTTTTACCACAACACAATCTTTTGACAGCCTGCAAACTAAACTGGAAGCCTTTGCAGGAGTGCACTCATGTGCAACTTTCGTAAAGTTCGTCGAGATCGATAGCAGTCATCAGGAAGTATCGCACAAAATATAGATTCCTATTTTTCCATTAACGGCCATGTTGGCTCCGTAGCTCAGACGGTAGTGAATAGTCAAACAGTCCATGAGACCTCCAGTTCGAGCCTGGCCCCAGTCTTCTTTTTATTTTTGTTAAAATAAATTTTTAGACTTATTTTTTCCCCCTCTTTACTTTCCTTTCTTTTACGTTGCCCTTCTCTTCTTTTCTCCAAAACATTTCGTTGATAAGAGCTGAGATAGCAATAAAAATGCACTCCTGCAATTTTCACCGGCAGGACGGCAGCTGGCTTTGTTTACATTGTATCACATAAACTCCCCTCTCCTACCATTCAAAGTGCTGCTGATCGAACTTTGGACCCTGTATTCCACTCATAGAGTCTAACTCGTTATTTAAGAATAAAAGAGAGTTTTTACTTTTAAAATTTGACAGCTGAAGTCAGTGAACTGAAGTGCCCAACCAAAAGCAGCAAAATATAAGGCGAGAGTAGCGTCCCTTGAGTACGATGACGTCAGTGACGTGGATATAGCATCGAGTCTAGAGACACGGACCCGTGGATATAGCCACTATAAGTTTACATTCATTTGATTGATTGTGTGTGTGTGTGTCGTACATACCCATGGTCAGAGTTATAATCACCTCAAATCACATGCGCCAAACATCGTCAGTGGAACATTGCGATTATTTAAGTTCACCCAGTGATGTCTTGTGCCTGTGCCTGAAATCACATGAACACCGCTCACGAGCGAGGTATATGCACTTATGTATCTTGTATGTGTCAATAGGCTCTGTGCTTTAATGACAATAAATTCTGATTCTGATTCTGTATCAGTCTGAATAAATTAATAGATGAAGTAGTAGATAAGAAAGTGGTGGTGACAGAGTGAGCCAAGTGGTGGTGACAGAGTGAGAGTGGTGGTGACAGAGTGAGAGTGGTGGGGACAGAGTGAGAGTGGTGGTGACAGAGTGAGAGTGGTGGGGTGAGAGTAGTGGTGACAGAGTGGGAGTGATGGTGACAGAGTGGGAGTGGTGGGGAGAGAGAGTGGTGGTGACAGAGTGAGAGTGGTGGTGACAGAGTGGGAGTGGTGGTGACAGAGTGAGAGTGGTGGTGACAGAGTGAGAGTGGTGGTGACAGAGTGAGAGTGGTGGTGAGAGTGGTGGGGTGAGAGTGATGGTGACAGAGTGAGAGTGGTGGTGACAGAGTGAGAGTGGTGGTGACAGAGTGAGAGTGGTGGTGACAGAGTGAGAGTGGTGGTGGCAGAGTGAGAGTGGTGGTGACAGAGTAAGAGTGATGGTAACAGAGTGAGAGTGGTGGTGACAGAGTGAGAGAGGTGGTGACAGAGTGAGAGTGGTGGTGACACAGTGAGAGTGATGGTGACAGAGTGAGAGTGGTGGTGATAGAGTGGGAGTGGTGGTGACAGAGTGAAAGTGGTGGTGACAGAGTGAGAGTGGTGGTGACAGAGTGAGAGTGGTGGTGACAGAGTGAGAGTGGTGATGACAGAGTGAGAGTGGTGGTGAAAGTGGTGGTGACAGAGTGAGAGTGATGGTGAGAGTTGTGGTGACAGAGTGAGAGTGATGGTGACAGAGTGAGAGTGGTGGTGACAGAGTGAGAGTGGTGGTGACAGAGTGAGAGTGGTGGGGACAGACTGAGAATGGTGGTGACAGAGTGAGAGTGGTGGGGACAGAATGAGAATTGTGAGGAGAGAATGAGAGTGGTGGTGACGGAGTGAGAGTGGTGGGGACAGAGTGAGAACGGTGGGGAGAGAGTGAGAGTGGTGGTGACAGAGTGAAAGTGGTGGGAACAGAGTGAGAGTGAGTGGTGGTGACAGAGTGAGAGTGGTGGTGACAGTGAGAGTGGTGGTGACAGAGTGAGAGTGGTGGTGACGGAGTGAGAGTGGTGGTGACAGAGTGAGAGTGGTGGTGACAGAGTGAGAGTGGTGGTGACAGAGTAAGAGTGCTGGTGAAAGAGTGAGAGTGGTGAGGCCAGAGTGAGAGTGGTGAGGCCAGAGTGGTGAGGTGAGAGTAGTGGTGACAGAGTGAGAGTGGTGAGGCTAGAGTGAGAGTTTGTAGGCCAGAGTGAGAGTGGTGAGGCCAGAGTGAGAGTGGTGGTGACAGAGTGAGAGTGGTGAGGCCAGAGTGAGAGTGGTGAGGCCACAGTGAGAGTGGTGAGGTGAGAGTGGTGGTGACAGAGTGAGAGTGGTAAGGCCAGAGTGAGAGTTTGTAGACCAGAGTGAGAGTGGTGAGGCTAGAGTGAGAGTGGTGGTGCCAGAGTGAGAGTGGTGAGACCAGAGTGAGAGTGGTGAGGCCAGAGTGAGAGTGATGAGGTAAGAGTGGTGGTGACAGAGTGAGAGTGATGAGGACAGAGTGAGGGTGGTGGTGTCAGAGTGAGAGTGGTGAGGCCAGAGTGAGAGTGGTTCAGAGAGTGGTGAGGTGAGAGTGGTGGTGACAGAGTGAGAGTGGTGGTGACAGAGTGAGAGTGGTGAGACCAGAGTGAGAGTGGTGAGGCCAGAGTGAGAGTGGTGAGGTGAGAGTGGTGGTGACAGAGTGAGAGTGGTGGTGACAGAGTGATAGTGGTGAGGCCAGAGTGAGAGTGGTGAGGCCAGAGTGAGAGTGGTGAGGCCAGAGTGAGAGTGGTGGTGGCAGTGAGAGTGGTGGTGACAGAGTGAGAGTGGTGGTGACAGTGAGAGTGGTGGTGACAGAGTGAGAGTGGTGGTGACAGAGTGAGAGTGGTGGTGACAGAGTGAGAGTGGTGGTGACAGAGTGAGAGTGGTGAGACCAGAGTGAGAGTGGTGGTGCCAGAGTGAGAGTGGTGAGGCCAGAGTGAGAGCGGTGAGGCCAGAGTGAGAGTGGTGGTGCCAGAGTGAGAGTGGTGAGGCCAGAGTGAGAGCGGTGAGGCCAGAGTGAGAGTGGTGAGGCCAGAGTGAGAGTGGTGGTGACAGAGTGCGAGTGGTGGTGACAGAGTGAGAGTGGTGGTGACAGAGTGAGAGTGGTGGTGCCAGAGTGAGAGTGGTGGTGACAGAGTGAGAGTGGTCGTGACAGAGTGAGAGTGGTGGTGACAGAGTGAGAGTGGTGGTGACAGAGTGAGAGTGGTGGTGACAGAGTGAGAGTGGTGGTGACAGAGTGAGAGTGGTAGTGACAGAGTGAGAGTGGTAGTGACAGAATGAGAGTGGTAGTGACAGAATGAGAGTGATGGTGAGAGTGGTGGTGACAGAGTGAGAGTGGTGGTGAAGGGCAGAAAAGTGTCGACCTCTTGACTTCTATAAAGACCATTTACTATAATTACTTGAATTAGTCGTGTGACCTATTGCAACCCGTGGATTACTCCCTGCATGCTTGTTTAATCCTAGATCCTCCGCATCGCATGTGCGCACCTCTGAGATAATTCAGAAAAAAAGTCAAGTCTTTCGGGTAGCCACATCCCCTTTGCTGTAACCTCATTTCCCTATTGTTCCAAAGCGCACATGATGTATCATAAGGATATGCAATCACATTACATGAATACAGTTTCTGTACCCTGTAGCTGATAACATGAAAACCAAAGGGAAGTAATCGCTCTAACTACTTATATTAGGAGCGACTACTTCCCTTTGTTCAGTTTTGATTTAGATCAGTGGTTTTGATAATCACACACGAAGTGACCGATGATTTGTGTGATGTAAAATTAACTGCTGGCAGACAATGGGGTGACGCGACGTGGGAACACCTGCACCAGCTCGCAACCTGTCCCGACACGGCTGCTGCAGTCGGAGCCCAGTTTGTGTCTGGCTACACGCTCTGCGACACCGACACTGTTCAGGTGACCCTCCTTTTTCCACCCGAAAAAAACACAACTATGCTCGTCGTCACATCTTAATAATTATATCTGTTTGATCTCTCGTACTTCTTAAAACTGCCACGTTCATTGGACACCCACACTGTTCAGGTGACCCTCCCTTTTTCACCCGAAAAGAGCACCATGCTCATCGTCACATTTTCATATATATATTTGTTTTACCCCAAGTTGACTCGCGTACCAGTACTTTCTAACCCAGCTATGTAATGTTGACCACGTTTTTTTTAGCCGAGACCAGCTGTGCTGCAGCAGGTCACTCAGAATTGTAGTAACTGTGTAATAACTGTGTCAACACGCTAGAACGCAGGCGTTAGATGGACGTTACACTGGAAGCGACTGTAGATATAGACTGAGCGTTTCGTTTCGTTTGTTTGTTTGCTTAACGCCCAGTCCACCACGAAGGGTGATATCAGGGCGGCTATAGACTGAGCGGATATTATCCGTACCTGGTCAGATAGAGCCATATGAGCCTGGAGACAATGAGTTAAAACAATCACGCTCATTGGACAGAACCTGACTGAGGAATGGAGCGAAACAGACCTTGACAGGTATGGAACTGGTGCACACGGCACACCTATCTGGCTAGAGAGGTCAGTGTGGCGCGTCTTTTAGGCTTCTTCGGGGTTGAAATATATTTTTTGTCGTAATACTCAAACATTTACCATTATAGGGCCAAAAAGATTAAGAATCGCACTTAACCCTTTTTAACACAAGATAGTATTACTCGTCCGGAACAACTTTCTTCTAAAGCACTGTTTAAACGTTGCTTTGATTTTTTTTTTGAATAATGAAAAACGTACACATTGGTCCCTCAGACAGACAGTATGAAATGAGACTTTGTCCTCAGGATCCGTCCTTCAAGGACAGAGTGTTGGGTTATCGGTACTTGACGGCCCAGGAGCTCCGATTATTCCCCTTTGCCAGGTCAGTGTGGCCTACTTGTTAAGGTGTGTGTGTGTGTGTGTGTGTGTGTGTGTGTGTGTGTGTATGTTTGTGAGTGTGTGTGTGTGTGTGTGTGTGTGTGTGTGTGTGTGTGTGTGTGTGTGTTTGTGTCACAAAGTGCATGCGTGCGTTTCTGTGTGTGCGTGTGTGTGTTTGAGTATATGTGTTAGTGTTAGTGTGTGTGTGTGTGTATGTGTGTGTGTGTGTGTGTGTGTGTGTGTGTGTGTGTGTGTATGCGCGCTAGCGTACGTGCATGCTTTTGTGCGCGCGTGTATGTGTTGCTTGACAAATACAGACTCTGGAAACGAACACTACTGGCTGTTATTTCTTCTCGTAGGTGGGGCTACTTCCACACGACCCTTCAGATAAATGTGAAGTCTTACCTCCCTTGGCTCATGACACGGTAAGCAAGTTCAGTGTATACTACATGTAGTAGGTTACATAGCGTATTCAGTGGTAATTATTATCGGCGAATGATATAATTAGAATTAGGGATGCAAACAACAGGTAACTTACGGCTTCAATTGTAACACACACACACACACACACACACACACACACACACACACACACACACACACACACACTAACCGTGCACCAACACACATACATACATACACATGTACATACACACCTATACACCCCACACACACACACACACACATACGCGTATGTGTGTGTGTGGTGTATATGTGTGTATGTACATGTGTAGGTACATGTGTAGGTACATGTGTATGTTTGTATGTATGTTCTATCTATATATATATATATACGACTAGTGTCTGTGTATCTGTGTGTCTGTGCGCGATGCACGGCCAAAGTTCTCGATGGATCTGCTTCAAATTTGGTGGGCTTATTCAGAGAGACCCCGGACTCATTGATGAGATATTTCAACACGTGCTCTCAGCGCGCAGCGCTGAACCGATTTTGGTTTTTCTCTGTTTTTCTCTGGATCCATTCCCAGTAACTCTTCCTTATCTTCTCCAGTGTTTTCAGCGTTTATCTCCCTTCCTTCGTGTGGCGTCAATCCATATTCCCGTTACTACGTTACTATTTTTAGAATGTCACGATTGCACCCGTAAGTTGTCCTTACTGTAAAAGTGAAAAGGTCGAATCAATTAATAGCCACGCGAAAAATACACTGTCATCTATCTCTATATATTTATAGATATACATATACATATATATATATATATATATATATATATATATATATATATATATATATATATATATATATATATATATATATATATATATATATATATATATATATATATATATATATACGGCTTCTCTGTGTGTGTGTGTGTTTGTGTGTGTGTGGGGGCAACACCTGTGGATTGTAGAGTTCTGTTTGTGATGTGGTCTAGCGGCATTGGTGTGTCAGTATGTAACTCAACCCCACCCCCTGCCCTCCTCTCCTTATTTTTTGTTTCTTTCTTTCCTCTTTTTGAAAGCGGACAAACACTCAAGTCCTTAATGGCTCAAAACCGTAGGACTTTTAATATTAATTTTAACTGTGTCAGTATGTTCAGGCCTTCCTTCGAGAAGCCATAACAGTTATTCTCAATCCCGTTTGAGTGGACTTCGCCTTCAAAGGTGATTGTGGTGTTTTGGTCACTGAATCATTTTCGTGCTGTTCCCATTCCACCTGGGAGGGATTTAAGTTCATTCAAAGGGGGTCGAGTGTGACAGGGAGACTACCGTCGCCCTTCACAGCAGACTCTGCAGAGTTGTTCGCCTTAGAAGTTGTGGGCTTTCCTTCCATGTACCCGTAAGTTGTCCTTACTGTAAAAGTGAAAAGGTCGAATCAATTTATAGCCACGCAAAAAATACACTGTCATCTATCTCTATATATTTATAGATATAGATATACATATATATATATATATATATATATATATATATATATATATATATATATATACGGCTTCTCTGTGTGTGTGTGTGTGTTTGTGTGTGTGTGTGGGCACACCTGTGGATTGTAGAGTTCTGTTTGTGATGGGGTTTAGCGGCTTTTGTCTGTCTGTATGTTCTGGCATTTGAGAAGCCATAACAGATAATATAGGTGATTGTGGTGAACCGCCACGCTGTCTGTCTCTGTCTCGCGATTCACCCCGGCGAAGCCGGGTATTCCTCTAGGATATATATATACTAGATGATTACCCACTTTGCCGGGTACCGGCTTCGCCGGGAAGAAGTAGAGCCGAATACCAGGCTGCGCCTGGGACCCGGCTTTGCCGGGTGTACGCCGGCGAAGCCGGCGCACGAAGGAAAGGAGATAAACGCGCAAAACACTGGAGACCTTCTAAAAATAGTAACGTGCAGTGACCTTCTAAAAATAGTAACGTAGTAACGGGAATATGGATTGACGCCACACGGAGGAAGGGAGATAATCGCGGCTGAAAACACCGGAGAAGATAAGGAAGAGTTACTGGTAGGGCCCAAAAAAAATAGGTGTGGTTACGGTAACATAGCCAACAAAAATAGGGTAGGTAGGTAGGCAATCACTTTTTTTGTTGAACTTTTTTTTCTAATGTGTACAAATTAAACCTACTTGACAGGGAAATAAGTGTGCGACACGGGCGCTTTCGCTTTCATTGCGTTTTTTGCACTCGTTTTTGAGTCACTTGAGAAAAAGTGACTCTATGTAATCGGTCAGTGTTAGTCTGTCCGGCCGGCCGTCCGTAGACACCACCTTAACGTTGGACTTTTCTCGGAAACTATCAAAGCGATCGGGCTCATATTTTGTTTAGTCGTGACCTCCAATGACCTCTACACTTTAACGATGGTTTCGTTGACCTTTGACCTTTTTCAAGGTCACAGGTCAGCGTCAAAGGAAAAATTAGACATTTTATATCTTTGACAAAGTTCATCGGATGTGATTGAAACTTTGTAGGATTATTCTTTACATCAAAGTATTTACATCTGTAGCCTTTTACGAACGTTATCAGAAAAACAAGGGAGATAACTAGCCTTTTCTGTTCGGCAACACACAGGTCAGCGTCAAAGGAAAAATTAGACATTTTATATCTTTGACAAAGTTCATCGGATGTGATTGAAACTTTTTAGGATTATTCTTTACATCAAAGTATTTACATCTGTAGCCTTTTACGAACGTTATCAGAAAAACAAGGGAGATAACTAGCCTTTTCTGTTCGGCAACACACAACTTAACGTTGGGCTTTTCTCGGAAACTATAAAAGTGACCGGGCTCAAATTTTATGTGAACGTGACTCATTGTGTTGTGAATAGCAATTTCTTCCTGTCCATCTGATGCCTCATATAATATTCAGAACTGCGAAAGTGACTCGATCGAGCGTTTGCTCTTCTTGTTTTTTTTTGTTTTTTTTTGACAAATGTAATAAAAAGTTATAGGATCGGCCCCTAAAAATAGGGTAGGTCGGGTTACCGTAACCACACCTTTTTTTTTTTTTTTTTAGGCCTAGTGGATCCCGACCAAAAAAACCAAAATCGGTTCAGCGCGCACAGCGCTGCGCGCTGAGAGCACGTGTTGAAATATCTCATCGACCAGGGCTCGTATTCTTGAAAAAGCTGCAACATTGTGTCCTTTAAAGTCAAACTGTCGTTTAACTACCGCCCGGTATTTATTTTTACTGCCCAGTAATTATTTATTTTCCCCCGGTATTAATGTGTGTCTTCGTCGCGATATAACCTTCGTGGTTGAAAACGACGTTAAACACCAAATAAAGAAAGAAAGAATGTGTGTCTGGCGGAAGGTCGGCAGCTACCAGAATTGGTTATTTTTAGAAGAGGAGATTCCTCATGCTTGCTCCTCTCTACAAACAATATTTGAACAAGATTTATTCTTGAAAAAGCTGCAACTCATATACTGGCCTGTAAAACTCAATAAGTCCGCCAACTGCTAAGTGTTATTTATGAAACACCGGCAAGTCCTTACCGGGTTGTCTCGGAGCTGTAAAGTTAGAGGACCCCTCCCCCTCCTGTAAAGTCGCTACCTGTCAGCAACTTCACCAACACTGTCCATTAAAACCGTCAAGTTCGAATAAATCTTGTTCAAATATTGTTCGTAGATTTATGTCCCTCATGGACACACATTGGTGTCATTTAAGCACCGATGCATTGCGGTCAAATACGAGCTTTTGCTCGCGAAAGATTTCAACCGATGCTCGATCATAACGGCGTGTTGCGAAAGCGTGCTTGCGTCTTGTTTAATACATTACAGTGGCGAGAATTTAGTGTCTGATTCCGTAGCCGAACGGTTATCGAATTCGCCTGATGCGGGATTGAGTCGAGTTCGGATCGCTATCAGGCCTTACTTTTTTTTGTTTTACTCTTTGTCATTAATTTTGTTTGTTTTTGTTTATTTTCTTCGTGTGCAAAAGAGTACGTTGTAATATCAAAATTGATTTAAAAAATTAATTTTAGGCGAGAATGAGTTTTTAAAACAAAATTGATGGTTAACATGATATTACCGTTAACTACCTTGTATACGCCCACCCACTCTATGTACCAGTTTTGCCCAAAAGTGGGGGGTGGGCGTTTACTAGGTACTATACCCTTGGCAGGAGCGGGTCCTTAGCTAGAAAAACGATATTTTGGTCATTTGTCATAGAAGTGTTCAAAGGATGCATTATTGCACAAAACTCCCCCCCCCCCCTCTCTCTCTCTCTCTCACACACACACACACACACACACACACACACACACACACACACGCACACACACACACACACACACTAACACTAACACACAAAATCAACCTCTTCAGACATCACTTCCCGCCAAAAATGAAGCTTTGAAGATGAAGACCATTGTTGGAGCAGTCCGCGGTACAAGCCATCAACAACTGTACGACGAGTCAGGCTTTATTTCACTTTAAGAGAGGCGTAAACGTCAAAAATTGATATTATTTCACAAGATTGTACACCGTAAGGTGCCAAACTACTTACTTGCGATATTGCCACCATTAATATCAACTAATAATCCATATCGCCAGCGCAGACCTTTAGATAGGAAAGTTCCATCGTTTAACACTGAATTATACCAAAACTCATTTCTCCCATCTACAACACAACTCTGGAATTCTTTACCAGACTACATAAAACTTAGTAAGTCCCTCAAGCACTTTTTGTCAAAAAACGATTTAAGTCCGCCGTGTTATTGGTATTCTGGAGATCGCATATCACAAACAATTATTCACTGTAAGCTCAGGCTATATATAAGTGATCTTAATAACGATCTAGTGAGACGACACGTTACTACAGATGCATCTTGTGACTGCGGATTTCCGTCCGAAACCGTAAAACACTTCCTATTAGATTGTCCAAATTATCGCGAAGCACGTCAAGAAACCATACATACCCTCCCTAACCACAGTATTCACCTCCCCCACCTTCTAAATAGAGACAGACAGTATTCTCTAGATTTGAACAGGAACATTTTTTCCAGAGTACACTCGTTCATTGAACGTTCAGGCCGCTTTGGGTAAACCAGAATCAATGCTCCACAAGCCGGACAACAACTTTAATTTCTGCACAACTCCTACCCATCCCTCTTCTTTTTATTCCTGTTCTTCCCACCCCCTTCCTTCCTCTTACTGTCTTTCTTTATAATGATTATGCAACGTTTATTATGTTATGATAATTTTGGATGATTAATGAGATGAGGATGATTATAATGATGATGCTTTGGATTTCCAATTTGGTTTATTTAGACAAATTGTTCAACCGTTACCGCCTTACGTTATAATATCCATGCAGGAACACCATATAAGCTTCTAGCTTGTTGCTGTTACCTGTGTCTTTTGTATACATGTCATGATTGTAACATTTGTTGAAATAAACTTATGTTTAAACCAAAGATGAAGCTTTCGTTTCTTCTTTTTCCTCCCAGTCAAAAATGTATTGCGATTCTCCAGCCACTCCAGAAACCTTTTTCTGTCCAATCCCAGAAGCATGTCTAAGGAAAGGAAACAATTGAAAAACAACAATAACAGCAGACTGAATAATCTTTATTTATTTTCCTTGTCTACTAGTCCACTGGTCGGAACTGGGGGGTGGGCGTTTACTAGGTACTATACCATGTACACCTGCATGCAACTGAGATTTATAAAAGAAATTAAAATAAAATCTCCCCGTGTTTTTATTTCATTCAGTTTGCTTGGGTTGTTGCTATTGACTTTGAAACTGACACGCCGGCGAAAACGCCGGTAACGCGTGCGCAGAGAAGAGCAAGCATCGGGAATCTTCAATTCTAAAAATAACCAACTGGTAGCTGCCGACCTTCCGCTAGACACACATGAATACCGGGGAAAAATAAATAATTACTGGGCAGTAAAAATAAATACCGGGCGGTAGTTAAACGACAGTTTGACTTTGAAGGACACAATGTTGCAGCTTTTTAGCCAGCGTGTCAGTTTCAAAGTCAATAGCAACTACCCAAACAAACTGAATGAAATAAAAACACGGGGAGACCCTTTTTATTTATTTTTTATTTTTTTGTTTTTAATCTCAGTTGCATGCAGGTGGCTGCTACCGCATTTTAGGTAGGTATTTTCTCTCTCACCTTTGTTTTTTTAAGCGGGAAGCATCCTTCTTCATGGTTATTTATTTAATTTTTTTAATCAAATGTTTAAATGTTTAAGTTAACAAACTTTATCAATAAACTAATATCATGTTAACCAAAGATTAAAAAAAAACCAACTCATTCCATCCTAAATTTATTTTTTTTAAATCAATTTTGCTATTATAACGTACTCTTTTGCACATGAAGAAAATAAACAAAAATAATAAACAAATGCCAAAGAGTAAAAAAAAAATTACGGGCAGATGGAGATTTGAACTGGACTCAATCACGCATCAGGCGAACGAGAGAACCGTTCGACCACGGAATCAGTTGAAAATAATCGGACACTGTAATGTATTAAAGAAGACGCTAGCACGCTTTCACAACAAGCCGGTATGATCGAGCATCGGTTGAAATCTTTCGCGAGCGGTATCTCGTATTTGTCCGCAATGCTTAAATGACACCAATGCTTGGTGCTTAAATGACACCAATGTGTGTCCATGAGGGACATAAATCTACAAACAATATTTTAACAAGATTTATTCAAAATTTACGGTTTTAGAGGAGGGGGATGGGTCCTCTAACTTTACAGCTCGGAGACATCCGGCCCCGGGTAAGTCTTTACCGGAGTTTCATGAATAACACTTAGCGGACTTATCGAGCGGAAGTGGTTTTACAGGCCGGTATAAGAGTTGCAGCTGTTTCAAGAATACGAGCCCAGGTTGTGTCCAGGGTGTACCTCTTCTTCTTCTTCTTGGCGTTCGCAGAGGTTACACAATCAGTCCAGCACTGGTGATAAATGTTGTCGTTTTCTCCAACTCCTGTCGACTGCCGTATAGTTTGGTCTGCAAGGGAGTTGGTGACGGCCACACTTCTTTTCGTTCCTCATCTAGTAAGGGACATCGCTGTAAGATGTGTTCCGCTGTTTGGTCCTCTTGACCGCAGGCACAGGTTGGTGATGGCGCCAGCTTGAACTTTCGGTTCATGTGAGCATTGAGCCTGTTGTGGCCAGTACGCAGCCTGATGAGGTTGACTTGCTGCTCTCTGGACATTGTGTGGTAGTCATCTCTGTTTGTCCTTGGCCTCATCAATGCCTTGATGATTGTCTTCTGCTCACTAAAGCTGACACTGTTTTCAGGTTGGTCTTCCACGGCTCCTTCTTTTGCCAGCTCATCTGCCCTTTCATTTCCTGGTATCCCACAGTGTGCTGGTATCCACTGGAGGACAACTCTTCTGGTTTGTCTGACCATCTGTAATGCTTTGGCCAGCTGTGGGAGTTTGTCGTTCTCTAGGGCCTGAAGGACTGAAAGGGCGTCCGAGAGGAAGACAACTTGGTAGCAAGGGTCTGCGGAGTCCTGAACGAAGGAGGCGGCCTGCATGAGAGCTTCTGCTTCTGCTTTATAGTTTGTGCAGTGTTTGCCAGTGGCAACGCTGGATGTAGCTGTATGTCCCCCAGGGAACTGGATGAGAATGCCTGCACCTCCATTGAGCACGGCGTTAGTTGCTGATCCATCGGTGTATACATGGATCCACGCCTCTTTTGGGTACTGTTCGTCGATCAGGGCTAAGGTGAGTGCCTGTCGAGCTGTGTCATTCTGATCTTCTCCTGAGGTAACATGTGGAACACTGGTGCAGATCTGGATGCCTGGTTTCTCTGTTGCCTTGGGGGTTTCCTCTTCTTCTTGAGTCAGAGGTAGAGTGTTCTGTGGAAGGACTTCCCTGTACTGTCGAGAAAGTCTCTTGCTCTCGTGTACAAAACTGCTCCGTTTAAGCCGGTTCTTGGTGAGGTTGCTCAGTCTGTGCTTCATGGGGTGGTCGGGTAGGCACTTGAGCTTCTCGGCCTGTACCATAGTCTTGGCTTCTCTTCTCTGACAGAGGGGTTGGATGGTGGTAAGCTTCTCCATTTCCTTGATGGGCGTGGATTTCATTGCACCGGTGATGAGTCGGAGGGCCTGGTTTTGCACACGGTCAAGGCTCTGCAGGTTTGTCTTGGCTGAGGTTGACCACGCTGTGGAGCCGTACTCGAGGTGGGGTCTGATTGTTCCCTGGTATACTGTCTTCAGTATCTTCTCGTTCGCTCCCCAGGTGGTACCTGCCAGCTTCCTGAGTATGGCTAGCTTGCGCCAGACCTTCGTCTCTGCCTGTGCAATGTGTGGTTTCCAGGTCTGCCGTCTATCAAAGGTGACACCAAGGTACGTTGCTTCTTCATCCTCTCTCAGAGGAGTTCCACCAAGCCTAATGGTTCCGGCTTTCTGCTTTGGCGACAGTGTGAATAGGGTGGTGGAGGATTTCTCCTTGTTGATGGAGACGCACCAATCTTCTGCCCATGCGTTCAGCCTATCTGCCGCTTGCTGCATTCTGTAGGTGGCAGTACTTGCGTGCTCCTCCTTGCACCAGATCACAAGGTCGTCTGCGTAGAGAGCAGCTTTGATCCCCTTGGGCATCTCAGACACCAGATCGTCGATGAAGAGAAGGAAGAGTGTGGGGGAGAGGACTCCGCCCTGAGGGACGCCATGACGAAGGAGGAACTTCTTGCTTTTGGTCTGGTCGACGTTAACTCTTGCCCTGCGGTTATAGAGGTAAGAGCGAATCCACTGGTACATGTTGCTGGACACGCCTTTCCTCAGCAGTTTTACAAGGAGTCCATCTTTCCAGACCTTGTCAAAGGCCTTCTGAAGATCTATCCAGGTGACGAAGACCAGCTTCTGTTCCTGAAAGGCATCTTCAACTTCTTGCGCCAGGTAAGTGACCTGATCTTCAGTGCTGCGGAACTGTCGGAATCCAGCTTGTTCAGGGGCGAGGAGGTTCCTGGTTTCCAGGTACCACCTGAGGCACTCGTTCACAATTCTTTCCAGGGTCTTCACAACACAGCTGGTGAGGCTGATTGGGCGATAGCTGGTGGCCTTCTTTGGATCCTTCCCTTTTTTTAAGATGGGGATCATGATCGCTTCTCGCCAGAGTTGTGGTAGCGATCCTTCTTGCCAGCTGCTGTTGAAGACCTCGAGTAGCTTGTTCTCTGCTGCACTACCAAGGTGGGTTAGCATCTCGTTGGTGATGCCGTCTGGGCCAGGGGACTTCTTCGCCTTTGACTTTTTCAGAGCTGAGTGCAGCTCGTGGAGTGTGAGTGGTTGACTCATGGCGTCCACTGTCGACTGTCTGGCAGGTCTCTCTCTTTTCTCTCTTCTTGCTTCTCTCTGTTTCTCGGGGCTAACATGGAGGTTGCTCTCAGCTGCATAGCTTTCAGCAAATTGGTTGGCAGCATGCTTTCCAGTTAGCACCTTCCCGTTCTCTTCTAATGTGATCTTTCCTCTGCTGGTGTTCTCATCATTCAACTGCTTGGTGAGCCTCCAGAGCTTTCTGCCATCCTTCTCAAGGTTCAGAGAGCTTGTTTTCTCTTGCCAGCTTCTCCGTCTTGCCTGTAGCTTCTTTTTGAGAAATTTGGCTTTGGCTTCCTGGAGGCGGATGTTGTTGTTTTGTGACGGGTTGACTTCTGCTTCCCTTCTGGCGTCTGCCAGATCATCATCCAGTTCCTGCAATTCATTGCTCCAGTAGGGCTTATAGTCTCTCCTGGCACCCCTGGGAATGGACTCACGCGCTGCTCTGAGGATGCTCATGTTGAAGTCCTTCGCCACCATGTTGATGTCTCGACCCTCGACTCTGATGTCTTTGGTGAGTTCGCTGGTGCGGTGTCTAAAGAGGAACCAGTTCGCTCTTTTGTAGTTCCACCGTGGGAAGGAAGCTTCAGTGCAGGACTCCATGCCCAGGGTCAAAAAGACTGGCCGATGGTCACTTCCACCTAGCTGTTCTCCGACCTCTCTGCTGGTTAGCTGGTGCATGTCTTCCGTGCAGAAGGCTAGGTCAGGAGTTGATGTAGTGTGCCATCTTCTGGAGTAGAATGTAGGGCAGTCAAAGGGACTGTTCAAAAGGATGAGACCTTTGTCGTCCTGCCAGTTCTCCACCTCTTCTCCTCTCCGATCCAGGTGGTCATATCCCCAACTCTGTGAATGACTGTTGAAGTCACCCACCACGATGAAGTTGGAGGCCTTTGCGGGGATCGTGTCAAGGGCGAGGTGTCTATCATTGGGGCAGTAGAAGTTGACAAGATGGAATTCTGATGTCTTCGTCTGGATTCGAATCACCTGATATTCGGAGTCCTCCATGTGCGTTTCTATCAAACAGGCATTGATGTTGTTCCTGATGAGGGTCAGGATTCCTCCTTTGCTTCGGTCTGTTCTGTCGGACCTAAGGCATTGGTAGCCTCTCACTTTGAAGGACTTTTGGGGTGTCAGGTGCGTCTCCTGAATACAGCAGATGTTGATGTTCTTCTCATGCAGGATATGCTCCAACTCTGTCTTCTTGTTCAGGATACTTTCTGCGTTCCAGTGCATGACCTGAAAAGGTCGCTGCTGACTGGGTTTCTTCCTGGTTGTGGTGGTGCCAGTCACTTTCCTCCCGCGTCCCCTGGCGTGACAAGACGGACGGGAGGGACCTCCAGTAGTTGGGGCTGGGTCCCTTTGAGGCATGGGACCCGACGCTGCTCCACCCTGGGGGGTCCTCAATGGGCGAGCGCCATTTCCATCTGTGCTGGTTGATTGTGTCATCATTTGCGTAAGTGCGTGTACCCATGGTTTGTTAGAATGCGCCGTGCGGCCCGGGTCCTCCGTCTTCAGCATTCGGGGTTTTCTGTCGGGGTTACCTCACCCTTAGCTCATGGCCCGTACGTCCTACCCTGAGAGCACAGGGGGGAGGATTTTCCGGGATCCCACCCGGAGCCAGTTTGGTCCGCGGCCGCAAGCGGCTGATCTCCATATCTGAAGACCGTTCCCCTATCCGCCACCCGGGGACGCGCTGGGTTGGGGGTGGTCGCCCCACTGAAAATCCCACACTGGGTTAAGAAAGATCAGCCTGTCCCAGCAGGGTGTACCTGAATATGATCACCAAATTTGAAACAGATCCATCGAGAACCTTGGCCGCGCATCGCGCACAGACACACAGACAGACAGACAGACAGACAGACAGACACACAGACACACAGACACACAGACACTAGTCGTATATATATATAGATACGACTAGTGTCTGTCTGTCTGTTCGCGATGCACGGTCAAAGTTCTCGGTGGATCTTTTTCAAATTTGGACACCGTATTCAGCTACACCCCGGACACAACCTCATCGATGAGATATTTCAACACGTGCTCTCAGCGCGCAGCGCTGTGCGCGCTGAACCGATTTTGTGTTTTTTTTTGTCGGGATCCACTACCAGTAACTCTTCCTTATCTTCTCCAGTGTTTTCAGCCGCGATTATCTCCCTTCCTCCGTGTGGCGTCAATCCATATTCCCGTTACTACGTTACTATTTTTAGAAGGTCACTGCACGTTACTATTTTTAGAAGGTCTCCAGTGTTTTGCGCGTTTATCTCCTTTCCTTCGTGCAACAAAGCCGGGTCCCAGGCGCAGCCTGGTATTCGGCTCTACTTCTTCCCGGCGAAGCCGGTACCCGGCGAAGCGGGTAATCATCTAGTGTATGAATGTATGTGTGTATGTATGTATGTACTAGAGGTATACCCGGCTTCGCCGGGGTGAATCGCGAGACAGAGACAGACAGCGTGGCGGTTCACCACAATCACCTTTGAAGGCGAAGTCCTGTCAAACGGGATTGAGCATTTTAGAGCTTATTTCTTAGCCCTATATTATCTGTTGTGGCTTCTCAAATGCCAGAACATACAGACAGACAAAAGCCGCTTGACCCCATCACAAACATAACTCTATAATCTACAGGTGTTGCTTACACACACACACAAACACACACACACACACACACACACACAGAAGCCGTATATATATATATATGTATATCTATATCTATAAATATATAGAGA
>NC_090249.1:50923192-51063192 GCF_037325665.1 Littorina saxatilis
ACATTTAAGACAATATCGTTTATATATATCAAAAACAATAGTAATTGACTCCATCTTGATTGTAATCCTTTCCCTTTATTGAAATGCTTTGAAACATCGAAGTAAGTTTCCTCCTATAACATCTATGACGCGGCAGCCTAGTAACCGAACCACGTATAAAAACAAGGGAATTAATTCAGGGGGAAGTAACCCAAACAACTCTCTCAAAAAAGTGCTCTTTCTTTGCCTATTTTATTACATTTCATTATGCTCTTAAAACGCTTGCCTTTGCAGAGTGAAAGCGGTCCTCCTGCGCGGTACCATTATTTGTAATAGAATCTCATAGTATTACTTTGGAAGCGATCTGAGAGCCTTTTCTCTTACTCTTTCACTTTGGCCGTCACTGAGCAGAAAGCAGATGATAGATAATTAAGAGCTGCGTGTTCTTGCAGGGGCAACATTGCTGTGAGAGGGGGGCGGGGGGTTAACTCTGTGCACAAGGCAGATGAGGGAAAAATAAGATCTGCGTGTTGTTTCAGGGGCGACATCGTGGTGGTGGGAGGGACGGCACAGAGAGGGAACGCGAAGGAAGAGGTGGACGCAGCAGACAGTGAGGAAATGTGGAGCAGGGCCACTTCTCTCTTCCCCATCCTCAAGGTCAGTGTCTGTCGGTGGACATGAAGCCGTGCAGGGCTGAGGTACACGAAGTCGAAGTGGGTGCAACCCAAACTGATGGGTGGTACGCAGTCGCGAGATCTGAGTGGTCGATATTATAAGATGTTTGGTGGCTTGTTGACAGACCAGCTTTTTTGTTGGTCCAAGGGGACCATATCGTCTTTTGTTTCATCTTTATCGACCAAGGCCGAAGGCCGCGGTTGATAAATATGAGACAAAAGGCGATATGCTCCCCGAGGACCGACACAAAAGCTGGTCTGTCAACAAACCATCAAACATCGTTTTTGTCATCATTTTGGTTGTGAGAAAACAAGTGCACAATCAACCCAGGGAGCCATGCTTTGAAACACGGGTCCCGTGCTGATAACCACACGGGTCCCGGTTTGATAACCACTGGCAATCAAAGATGGCGTGTGAAAGCAACTTTCTGTGTTTTTGAGTTCATTAAATGAGTTGGGATGAATATGTCAGGTTTGAGGATGCACATTTCTGTAGGTTCATCTCGGTATTCCACCCCCTCGGCTTTCTGTTGTAAATATTAAGCTGAGCACGGTGATCGAATGTGGAAGCTACGTTTGGTCAAAGGTCACAGAAGATTTGCGTCGTGCAGCGAAGGAAAGAATCGCGATCTTGTTTCCGACTCGGTACCTCTTTGTTTTTCACTAGACCTGTCATTCTGCTTGCTCGGCTTTGTTAGATGTTTGCATATCGTGTTGCTATTTTCTTTGCTTTTATTATTGTTTCTTACTTGTGCTTCGTTTATCGATACAACGTCTTGTGCACGGGTCAAAATGTGTGTGTCAGGTGTCGTTTTACTTGAACTTCACAGATACACGCACTCCATGACTTTGTAAGAAGACATAACATATCAGTAGGTTTCATTTGTTTGTGACGAATTTATTGAAGTAGTTTTGGTTTTTTGTTTACTTTTGCCAGTTTGCCAGTTGGTTTTTGGAACTTTGCAAAGCAGTGTCTTGTCGTCTGTTTAGGTCTGGGGAAACGCCAATGAAAAGAGCCGAAGAATCCTCGAGCGTTTCTATTGGATTTGCTTTTGATTATCCATGTAATAGGTCTTCCTGCAACTATGGTAACCGGGGATTTATTCCCCGGGGAACATGAGATTTATTTCCCAGGTGCTTGTGAATGAAAACTCGTGAAAATGATGACAATAATTATAAGATGTTTGGTGGCTTGTTGACAGACCAGCTTTTTTGTTGGTCCAAGGGGACCATATCGTCTTTTGTTTCATCTTTATCGACCAAGGCCGAAGGCCGCGGTTAATAAATATGAGACAAAAGGCGATATGCTCCCCGAGGACCAACAACAAAGTGCTGGTCTGACAACAAGCTACCAAACATCGTTTTTGTCATCATTTTGGTTGTGCAACAAAATGCACAATAACCCACAGGGAGACGAATTTTTTGAATCCATCTCCGGGCCACAAAGCATCGTCACAGTAGCACGAGATAACACGTCAAACTTGTATGTGACTGTCAAACGTAGCTTGTTGACGCTTTTCTTCCAGTCTGAAAATGTACAGAGCTGCGATCATACCTGTGAATTCAGTAAGTGTTGAGCATATTTCTTTTCTTGTATTTATTGCGACTTTTAGTTGTGGGTTTTACGATTACAGAGATAAGTTGCAAATTGACAATGAGTCGCCGCGGTATTTATCAACATTGATTGGGTCTTTGAGAGTGAATGCTTAAAATCGTTGTCCTCGGAAACACAAATCCAAAGCCACGATGGTTCCACACATCAAACAATCAGCCTGATTGGCTTTTACTTTGACAATCCACGTTTCACATGAAAGCTCAAACCCATTCACCACCTCGAGTTGTGCAGGGACTCGATTTCCTCTCTCAGCACCTGGTGGTTCCTGCAGTCTCGTAGGATGTGGGCCGTGTCCTGCTCTGCTTCTCCACAAGAACACATGGGGGAGGGCACAACATGCAGCTTCCCGTGGAGATGCTGGTTAAGTCTGTTGTGTCCCGTTCTCAGGCGGAAGATGACCACCTGCTGTGGTCTGGATAGCAGGTGGTAGCTGTCCTGTGGCTGGGGCGTCCTGTGCAGAGACTTAATGATGGTCTTCATCTCTGTCAGGCTCACAGGGTTGTTAAATTCTCTTGCTCATCTTCTGCACCCAGCTTTGCCATCCTGTCCACCTCTTCGTTTCCTTGTACACCACAGTGGGAGGGGATCCATTGCAGTACTGTCCTCAGGCTCTTGATGTTGTGTAGAGACACGCTCTCTATAATATGAATGTGTCACGGAATTTCCGAAATTTTAGGTAATCGACAAAACGCTGCCCATTTCTCGAAATCGGCAGCGTTTTGCCGAACATGCGTAAAGGCTTCTACAACTTGCCCATTTCGTGAACTTGGCAGCCAGTCCGTTAAGTTTTTGTGCCGATTCTGCGAATACGTCAATTCCGTGAATATATGGCACGACACATGCATATAGACGCCAGAACACACCTACACATATAGACGCCAGAACACACCTACACATATAGACGCCAGAACACACACATATAGATGCCAGAACACACCTACACATATAGACGCCAGAACACACCTACACATATAGACGCCAGAACACACCTACACATATAGACGCCCGAACACACCTACACATATAGACGCCAGAACACACCTACACATATAGACGCCAGAACACACCTACACATATAGACGCCAGAACACACCTACACATATAGACGCCAGAACACACCTACACATATAGACGCCAGAACACACCTACACATATAGACGCCCGAACACACCTACACATATAGACGCCCGAACACACCTACACATATAGACGCCAGAACACACCTACACATTTAGACGCCAGAACACACCTACACCACAGATAGACGCCAGAACACACCTACACATATAGACGCCAGAACACATCTACACATATAGACGCCAGAACACACCTACACATATAGACGCCAGAACACACCTACACATATAGACGCCAGAACACACCTACACATATAGACGCCAGAACACACCTACACATATAAACGCCAGAACACACCTACACATATAGACGCCCGAACACACCTACACATATAGACGCCAGAACACACCTACACATATAGATGCCAGAACACACCTACACATTTAGACGCCAGAACACACCTACACATCATAGACGCCAGAACACACCTACACATATAGACGCCAGAACACACCTACACACACCACAGACACCCGGGCTGAGGTACAGGCGAAGCGAAAGAGGGTGCCACCCAGTCGGCCGGTGGGAACAAACCGTGGGGTCTGATTGGTTGAAATCGCAACAATATAAGATGTTTGGTGGCTTGTTGACAGACCAGCTTTTTTGTTGGTCCAAGGGGACCATATCGTCTTTTGTTTCATCTTTATCGACATTAACTTTGTGTGCAGACTCTCCTCGGTGTCCGAACACCCCCGTGTGTACACGCAAGCACAAGACCAAGTGCGCACGAAAAAGATCCTGTAATCCATGTCAGAGTTCGGTGGGTTATAGAAACACGAAAATACCCAGCATGCTTCCTCCGAAAGCGGCGTATGGCTGCCTAAATGGCGGGGTAAAAACGGTCATACACGTAAAAGCCGTGGGAGTTTCAGCCCATGAACGAACAAACAAACAACTGCACACAAACGAATGAAGTAATACACAACAACAGCAACAGTAGCAACAACAAATAAAAAACCTCAAAGGTTGAGAGAAATTCCAACAAACGTATAGTGACTCCTCTGGTCATTACATTTTTTGTCTCACTTGTTTTTATATTTAGTCAAGTTTTGACTAAATATTTTAACATCGAGGGGGAATCGAAACGAGGGTCGTGGTGTATGTGCGTGCGTGCGTGTGTGTGTGTGTGTGTGTAGAGCGATTCAGACTAAACTACTGGACCGATCTTTATGAAATTTGACATGAGAGTTCCTGGGTATGAAATCCCCGAACGTTTTTTTCATTTTTTTGATAAATGTCTTTGATGACGTCATATCCGGCTTTTCGTGAAAGTTGAGGCGGCACTGTCACGCCCTCATTTTTCAACCAAATTGGTTCAAATTTTGGTCAAGTAATCTTCGACGAAGCCCGGGGTTCGGTATTGCATTTCAGCTTGGTGACTTAAAAATTAATTAATGACTTTGGTCATTAAAAATCGGAAAATTGTAAAAAAAAAAAAAAAATTATAAAACGATCCAAATTTACGTTTATCTTATTCTCCATCATTTGCTGATTCCAAAAACATATAAATATGTTATATTCGGATTAAAAACAAGCTCTGAAAATTAAATATATAAAAATTATTATCAAAATTAAATTGTCCAAATCAATTTAAAAACACTTTCATCTTATTCCTTGTCGGTTCCTGATTCCAAAAACATATAGATATGATATGTTTGGATTAAAAACACGCTCAGAAAGTTAAAACAAAGAGAGGTACAGAAAAGCGTGCTATCCTTCTTAGCGCAACTACTACCCCGCTCTTCTTGTCAATTTCACTGCCTTTGCCATGAGCGGTGGCCTGACGATGCTACGAGTAAAATGGCATTGCGTTCAGTTTCATTCTGTGAGTTCGACAGCTACTTGACTAAATATTGTATTTTCGCCTTACGCGACTTGTTTTACATTTAGTCAAGTTTTGACTAAATGTTTTAACATCGAGGGGGAATCGAAACGAGGGTTGTGGTATATGTGCGTGTGTGTGTGTGTGTGTGTGTGTGTGTGTGTGTGCGTGTGTGTAGAGCGATTCAGACCAAACTACTGGACCGATCTTTATGAAATTTGACATGAGAGTTCCTGGGATTGATATCCCCGAACGTTTTTTTCCTTTTTTTGATAAATACCTTTGATGACGTCATATCCGGCTTTTTGTAAAAGTTGAGGCGGCACTGTCACGCCCTCATTTTTCAATCAAATTGATTGAAATTTTGGCCAAGCAATCTTCGACGAAGGCCGGACTTCGGTATTGCATTTCAGCTTGGTGGCTTAAAAATTAATTGATGACTTTGGTCATTAAAAATCTGAAAATTGTGAAAAAATTATTTGTTTCTAAAACGATCCAAGTTTACGTTCATCTTATTTTCCATTATTTGCTGATTCCAAAAACATATAAATATGTTATATTTGGATTAAAAACAAGCTCTGAAAATTAAATATATAAAAATTATTATCAAAATTAAATTGTCCAAATCAATTTAAAAACACTTTCATCTGATTCCTTGTCGGTTCCTGATTCCAAAAACATATAGATATGATATGTTTGGATTAAAAACACGCTCAGAAAGTTAAAACAAAGAGAGGTACAGAAAAGCGTGCTATCCTTCTCAGCGCAAGTACTACCCCGCTCTTCTTGTCAATTTCACTGCCTTTGCCGTGCGCGGTGGACTGGCGATGCTACGAGTATACGGTCTTGCTGCGTTGCATTGCGTTCAGTTTCATTCTGTGAGTTCGACAGCTACTTGACTAAATGTTGTATTTTCGCCTTACGCGACTTGTTTTACATTTTTTGTCTCACTTGTTTTTTGGTTGTTTTTTTTTGTATCTACTAATCCATATCGCTCTCGAACACTGAATTCGGGAGTCTTCAATGTCTCGGACCTGTCTTATAGTATGAATGCGTTTTCAGTGCTTGTAGATTTGTGACACGCTCTCTATCTTCTTCAGCCATACGCCGCTTTCGGAGGAAGCATGCTGGGTATTTTCGTGTTTCTATAACCCACCGAACTCTGACATGGATTACAGGATCTTTTTCGTGCGCACTTGGTCTTGTGCTTGCGTGTACACACGGGGGTGTTCGGACACCGAGGAGAGTCTGCACACAAAGTTAACTCTGAGAAATAAATCTCTCGCCGAACGTGGGGACGAACTCACGCTGACAGCGGCCAACTGGATACAAATCCAGCGCGCTACCGACTGAGCTACATCCCCGCCTGTGTGCAGTTGTTTATTCAGCTATTAGAACAGGCCTACACAACAACAGAAAAACAACCAAATATTCAAACAGAGAGACAAGAAAACAAACAAACAACATCCAGTTAACAACAACAGCAAAAACATGTAGAGTGTTTGCCAGTACTATTGTGAGTGATTCATCCTCATACATGTTTCTATCGCAATGTTGCTTGACAGGGCGGCGAAAAGGTGTCAGAGTGGGCGGGGCTGAGGCCAGGCAGAACAAGTGTGAGACTAGAAACCGAGATTGTCAAAACCAAGACAAATTCTCTTCCAGTGAGTATCATGTTTGTTTTGTTATTTCTTACAAATGTATTTACCCTTCAGCTGACAATAGTTCAGGTTTTTCAAGTTTATGGTTCTTCGATCCCCCCCCCCCACCCCCCCCCCTGTATTACCTACAAATATGATTGTGTATGTATGTGCAGAATTGTATGAGAACAATGCTGATTACAGAGGATGATCATATCCCTGTGAAAAAGCCTGGGCAGATCCTTGTGGGGATTAGCAATCAGGGGCGGATCAGTTCATTTGATGGGGGGGGGGGGGGGGGGGTTTCCAAAAGTATATTGTGAAGATATGGGTGTGAAGGCGCGAAGCGCCGAGCCGACGGCGCGAAGCGCCTAGCTTGCTAGGGGGGTCCGGGGGCATGCCCCCCCAGAAAATTTTGAAAAAAAGGATGCAAAATGGTGCAATCTGGTGCATTCTGAGGATGATCATTACCAGTTTCAGGCAGCCCTCTTTTTACATTTAGTCAAGTTTTGACTAAATGTTTCAACATAGAGGGGGGGAATCGAGACGAGGGTCGTGGTGTATGTATGTGTGTGTGTGTGTGTGTGTCTGTGTGTGTGTGTGTGTAGAGCGATTCAGAGTAAACTACTGGACCGATCTTCATGAAATTTTTCATGAGAGTTCCTGGGTATGATATCCCCAGACGTTTTTTTCATTTTTTCGATAAATGTCTTTGATGACGTCATATCCGGCATTTTGTAAAAGTTGAGGCGGCACTGTCACACCCTCATTTTTCAATAAAATTGATTGAAATTTTGGCCAAGCAATCTTCGACAAAGGCCGGACTTTGGTATTGCATTTCAGCTTGGAGGCTTAAAAATTAAATAATGACTTTGGTCATTAAAAATCTGAAAATTGTAATTAAATTTTTTTTTATAAAACGATCCACATTTACGTTTATCGTATTCTTCATCATTTTCTGATTCCAAAAACATATACATATGTTATATTCGTATTAAAAACAAGCTCTGAAAATTAAAAATATAAAAATTATGATTAAAATTAAATTTCCGAAATCGATTTAAAAACAATTTCATCTTATTCCTTGTCCATTCCTGATTCCAAAAACATATAGATATGATATGTTTGGATTAAAAACACGTTCAGAGAGTTAAAAAGAATACAGATATAGAAAAGCGAGATATCCTCCTCAGCGCAACCGCTCCCGCGCTTTTCTGGATTGTTAATTTCACTGCCTTTGCCACGAGCGGTGGACAGACGATGCTACGAGTGTACGGTCTTGCGGAAAAAATGCAATGCATTCAGTTTCATTCTGTGAGTTCGACTGAGCTTGACTAAATGTTGTATTTTCGCCTTACGCGACTTGTTTTGTTTTGATTTGTGTTTGGTCAGTTTGGGATCAGAAATCCCCAACAACAACAACCCCCCCAAAAAACACAAAAATATTTTTATTTTTTGGCTGGGGGGGGGGGGGGTCCGGAAACCCCAGAACCCCCCCCCCCCCCCCCTCGTCCGCCCCTGGCAATAATAGACGATGTTCGGAAATAACTGTGTTGGGTTTGTACGGGTTGTGAAAGAGTGAATACCCTTGCTTTTAGTGGGACAAACAAATCCACGTGATTCCGACACAACACTCGCTTGTGACTGGCTCGAGAAAATCTTTGCCCACCTAAAAGCAAGGGTATTCACTCTTTCACAACCCATGAAAACCCGACAAAGTTATTTTCGAAGTATAGGTCTCTCATGATCTCCGAAAGCTGATCTAGCTGGTCGTGATTACAGGTGATTCACAACTACGGTCACGGTGGGGCGGGCGTCACGCTTCACTGGGGCTGCGCTGCTGAGGCTGCCCATCTTGTGCGTCACGCCTTACTGCACCCTGCTCCACACAGCAGACTTTAGCTGGGGCATCCTCACAGAGCTATACTTCAGACAAGGTGTATAATGATAAACAGCCAGCTTTGTTACAAAAGTGTGTTGGAGGTTTGCTAGTTCGTCTTGGGATGCATGTCATTTTATTTCATTCTTTATCGTCGGGTTGCTTGGACATTCGGATCACTTCTTTCCAGTGAAAAGCTGCAGTAGCAGCGACAAGAGTTGTGCTACCCTAGTGTGTGAGTGATTATGTGTACCAATCGGCAATGACGTTTCAAACGAGGTAATCTCATAGCCTAAATGTGACCAGGCAGAATGACCATGCAAGGTCCTATATAGTATGTGCCACGGCAGTGAACCAGGGGTGGGACATGGAAACCATCTGAATCATTACACAAAGTAACCATGTCGACTCTGCCCTGGACTGAATTCGAACTTGTGACCCCAGTGCAGTGCTCTACTGTGCTTCCAGACCCGCCCCCCCCCCCCCCCCCCGCCCCCACCCCTCCATTATACCACCACCACCACCCCCCTCCCAGGTCGCTGGCACTGCACTATTTATAGTCACACCACGGTGACATTTACAAACTTAACATTGTCATCACCTTCTTTACGTTATCTTCAACAATCTGATGTTTTTGTTACAGTGTGGCACACTATGATAATGTAATCTTGGCAAAATAATATTTCAAGAATGTTCAAATTAAACAAAATCATAAGCACCCGGTACCCAAATCAAGTTCAGACAAATTTGCAAGTGAAGCATTTATTTTATATTGTTTCTATCTTTTATTCATTTGAGGAAAAACAACAAACAAGACAAATAAACAATGACTGAACAGGAATAATGTGAAAAATTAGAGTTGCTAAGTCTCTATACTAGCTGAATGAAATGACTCCTCTTAACAATGCACATCACAAGTATGAAAAAATGTATGGAATTTAACTCACAAACCCAAGTCACAGAGTATAACTCACAACTAAGACTACACTGTCAGTTTTAGATCTCTTACACGCAGCGACAACATCCAAATCTATTAAAACTAAAACACGCATGTAATTAACCCGTTAATAATAAATAAACACGGTGGTATTTCATGGCATACAGCACCCTTTGTAGAGTATATGGGGAGAAATCCAGTACACATTTCTTACAAACACGTCAGTACAAGAAGCTCAAACTGCCAATCAAACTGGAATGAATTCTGCCCCCAAAAAGGATGAAGTTTTATTAACAACACACTCAGATAAGTACTGTGGTATCAGCGTGAGGTCTTTGAGAAAAATTCAGTTAAAAAGAAAAAACAAGAAAAAACTGTTTCTAGCGTTTCCCCGCTACAGGTTTATGTAGCAGCCATGACAGTGGAAAGAGATAAGGATGTTTTACTGTCCTTGGCCAGGGAAAAAAATGAAAAGAAAAAAAAGAAGTAAATATGTAATTATCACACTGAATATTTCGTGACTTTTAAAAATTTGAACCAGTAATACACTGACAAATAAAGTTTCCTGGATAAGACAAGAAATGTGCAGTTCGACTTCCAAACCTGCCTCCAACAGATAAAACTTTGTTTAGACAAACACTCGAAGCAGAAAAGACTCTCACACTGAAATTTACAGCTTCATAATAAATAGGATAATATACAACTCATTTTGCACAGCAGTCAAACTAGGCTGCAGTTTGCATTTTTGACAAAATATTGCGTTGTCTATAAGTATACATCACAAACAAAACTATAGTATCACAAAGACACGCATGCAACAAAAGCAAGAAAATAAGTTGTCAACAATCACAAAATACTTTTTTTCTTTGATATTTCAACTGAAGCCAGAAAATTGCACACCAATCCATATAATCTTTCTAGAAATTATGAAAGAAGCACTCTTGGAATAATCAAATGCATTCACACATAGGATAATTAAACTGGTAATTTGGTTGGTCAAATAATTCTGAACACCATAAAAGTGCTGCCCTCCGAGCAATAGTAAAGTAGCACAACCTTGGAATATGAGGGGATTCAAGATTACCCAACAACACATGCAAGCAATAACATTTACCAGGCAAACACAAATGTGTCAACAGCACTTTAAATTTAAATGCTCTTGCTGAATGTTATTTCATTTCTTTGTTTGTCATGTTTTGAATAACAACAATGCCAGTTATGTACATTAACCTTTTTTTTGTATCTCTCCATCTTGGTTTCGAGTTTGTAATTCAGAAAGTTAACAGTACATGTATTATATTACAGTGTGCTATTTTTTTTGCCGTGTTTGTAAAATAAAGAAAAAACACAAGACTGTTGTTATGATTAATAATTATGACTGGTAAACAGAAAACAGTATCGGATCGCCTTGAGTCGCCTTGTGGTAAGATATGTGCGCGTTATAAATTCTCATATTATTATTATTATTTAAGTTATTGAGACATCCCAGTGCACTAAGGGATTTATAGAGCAAATCGAGAAAATTCATTATTGAACGAAGCGCATAGCGCTGAGTTCAATAATTATTTTCGAGATTTGCTCTATAAATCCCTTAGTGCACTGGGATTGTTTCAATAACGATATTGTCAGTACCGCCAGAGAAAAAAGAAGATTCAAAACGCAAATTTTGCTACGCGCATTTGGATAGGCGTAACTGTGTGGTCAGGTTTGTGTCAGATCTACTTTTGTGTGGGCTGTCTCAAGTGTGTCGTGCTTTCGTCACACGCAAACTCTTGTTTTAATTTCTGTTGGTAAATTCCAGAGTAGCGTTAAAGCTAAAAAGTGATGATCTTTCATACAGACCTCATTTAAACTCAGAGAAAGGACTGTGCTCTCAGTTATTTGCGATTCGAAACCTTCATCGAGCTTCGACAGATTGACTGTGCAGAGTGTTGCCCCTTGAACTGACTCCAAGGCCACGGTTAGCACATTTTCAAAGTAAATGTGGTATGTTTCTCGTGTTGTATCTTCACTCATCGGGGAGTCTGGTACTATATATGAACGGTAAGAATGCTCTGAACTCTACACGTATTATATCCCCATCGTTTGTTTGTTCACATTCGCCCAACATGTTAATTTGCTGCGGGGTTTATGTCGTCTGCTAGGCGGCTAGGGCAATCGAACCACTGCACTGCAGTCTCATTTTAAAAACAAAAATTGCTCGTCTGCATGTTTTATACATGGTAAGAACGTTCTTAACCCTACACGTTTTCGATTCCGATTGTTGTTGCCTTGAAATAATAATTTGGAAACCATTCATTTACTGAACTGATGCAGTCGTATTTCAGTGTAGTCTACTATAACAGAGTCGACTTCCAAATGCTGGTCTAGCTGGTGTTTTGTGTTTGCCGCTGGGAATTTTATACTAACTCATCATTTGGTAATGTGGTTATTAAGCTACATGCCACTAACACGGCATATGAGAAGAATCTTTGCAAGTCAAAACGAGAAGAGACCATTGTGGAAGAGACACAGCCGCTTCTATTTTTAGATCAGTGGGATTCACTGTGGCACAGGCGCCTGCGATCTCTCAGAAAAAAAACACCTGCTTTGAGCCGCAGGAAATTTATGGTTATTTTTTGGTAAAGTGGAGAATATAAGCTACACGTCATTAATTAATTCTGAGGATGAGAGTACAGTCTCGCTTTGGCAAAGGGCATAAGAATACGCTCTGTGGAAAAGTTAGCGCACTCACAGATTTAAGCGCATCGCCATTAGCCAATCAACTGGTTCACATCATTTTTTTTTTATATATATATTTTTTTTTACAGCATTGGAATAGCAATATAAACTGTATTAACTGGAAAACTTTGGTCCGACTGAAGCTACAAGCACAGCAATGTATGGCGGAGGTTGGTGAGTCTGAAAACAGTAACAAAAGAATCATGTGAACCCTTGTTACAGGCCACCCCAAAACGGGAGGGGGGGGGGGGGGGGGTTGTGTGGGGTTGTGTGTGTGTATCTCTGCGTTATATATACACTGGAAGCTGGAATAACAGACTAGAAATCCACATGGGGGGGGGGGGGGGGGGTGGGGGGGGATGTCCTGTGTCAGACCTGAAAGTCCTATGATGCACTACATATGTTGGTACTGTTCTTAAAAAAAATGTTCTGCCAGATCTGTACCCATGCAAATTTATAGTTAATCTAACTGACATGACAATAACGTTTTTGTTTAGGGCTCAGAGTTCTCCTGAAAGTCAGCATTACATTGAAATGAGCGCTCCAAAGATCCTGTGTCGGAAAGGAATGCATGTGCCTTATGAAAGTTAGAATATGAACCTCCTGGTCTTTGGACGCTCTAACATTTGACTGAGGGGGTCTACATTAAAGTTGGGGGTTCCAAGACCCCCTAGTTGTAGCCCTGTTTTATTTAGTCAAGTTTTGACTAAATGTTTTAACATAGATGGGGAATCGAAACGAGGGTCGTGGTGTATGTGTGTCTGTGTGTCTGTGTGTCTGTGTAGAGCGATTCGGAGAAAACTACTGGACCGATCTTTATGAAACTTTACATGAGAGTTCCTGAGTATGATATCCCCTGACGTTGTTTTCTTTTTTTTGATAATGTCTTTGATGACGTCATATCTGGCTTTTTGTAAAAATTGAGGCCGCACTGTCACGCCTTCATTTTTCGATCAAATGAATTGAAATGTTGGTCAAGCAATCCTCGACGAAGGCCAGACTTTGGTATTGCATTTGGAGGCTACGAGAATACGGTCTTGGTGAGAAAAAAAATGCAGTGCGTTCAGTTTCATTCTGTGAGTATACGACAGCTTGACTAAATATTATATTTTCGCCTTGCGTGACTTGTTTGTTGTTGTTGTTGTTGTTGTTGTTGTTGTTGTTGTTGAGAGCCCTGTTACACAGCAAAAAAGCCAGATATTAAATTGTGGGTGCAACAGCAAACGGGCAACATTGGCACAGAGGAGCTCAATAGCAAATTAGTTCCTTGCAGGAGGCCACATCCTTGGTTGTTTCAAAGTATGACCAAATATTCAATAAAGGCAAGAATAATAATCAAGATGGATTCAATGTTTTTGCTTAATAATAAATGCAAATGCATTGCCTCACCTCAGGAGCCTTGGAGTTATACTAACAGTTGGACACTCCCTCCCCCCCCTCCTAATAAAACACACAAACAAACCCCAACAACAACTATTCCACCCTCACCGCCTACAGAAAGGGTTGAATGCACATTGCACAAATTAGGTAAAGCGCATATTATAAATTTGAACAATTGCATTCTCTGTCTGAAATGCAAGTTAATGTAAATTATAATCTAGAGAAAAAGATGAAGCATTTGATTTTGCAGTCACTGGGTAATCTTGATCCGACCAGTGGAGGGGTGAAGAAATATCAGAGTGAGATCACATTGAATGCAGCAACACACAGTAGTGATAGGTCACAGTCAGTAGCTTTTTCAATCATCGTCAGCGACTGTACAACAACTTTGGACTCGCACACACACACACATGCATGCACACACGCATGCACGCTAACACACACACACACACACAGAAACACTTTACATATTACTTGCTCTAACAATCCTGTGCTGGCAAAACAAAGATAAGAAAAAGCCAGTCAAAATTCACATCAGAAATAACGAACAAGTTATTCTTTTGGTGGGCAAAACATGTTCACCTGGCACAGCGATAAGCATCAAACACAATTACAAAACATGTTCCCCTGGCACAGCGATAAGCATCAAACACAAAATATGTTCCCCTGGCACAGCGATATAAGCATCAAACACAAAACATGTTCCCCTGGCACAGCGATATAAGCATCAAACACAAAATATAAGATGTGGAGCACAGGCAAACAAAAACATTGATTTGCACTGCAAGTTTGTGCTCATTTCATGAGATAGTGTATTCAAGGAAGGAAGTATAGCCTAGAAAGTCAAATCAAAAAGGAACTGTGAATAAAACATGAACCATTAAGTTTACAACAGCAAATTGCAATCTCAATTGAAGATTCTGACAGTAAAATATTTGCATTCTAAAAAATTGCTAAATTTGTGTGTGTAAAAAGTCTCTGATTGTTTTATGAAAAAACGTGTTTCGTATTCACTTGTTTTTCTTGCATTAAAGTACCCAGGCTGTAAAGGGTTTGCAACGGGAGGAAAAATAAACTGTTTCAAGAAACAATTTTCCAGAGTTACACTTTCTTTCTTTTCTTTATTTGGTGTTTAACGTCGTTTTCAACCACGAAGGTTATATCGCGACGAGGAAAGGGGGGAGATGGGATAGAGCCACTTGTCAATTGTTTCTTGTTCACAAAAGCACTAATAAATTATTTGCTCCAGGGGCTTGCAACGTAGTACAATATTACCTTATTGGGAGAATGCAAGTTTCCAGTACAAAGGACTTAACATTTCTTACATACTGCTGGACTAAAATCTTTACAAAAATTGACTATATTCTATACAAGAAACACTTAACAAGGGTAAAAGGAGAAACAGAATCCGTTAGTCGCCTCTTACGACATGCTGGGGAGCATCGGGTAAATTCTTCCCCCTAACCCGCGGGGGGGTAGAGTTACTCTTATGCAATGAATACCATATGCAGGTGGCAATTAAAGCCACCAGAAATGTAGAGCATTACATTTTTAGTGATTTTTGACACAATTTGTAACCAGTAGTTTAGAAAAAGCAAAGAAAATTACAAAAATCTACATATTTTTAATACTTTCCATCTGACTTTCGGGTCAAAATCTGGAAACTTATCCAGAAACCGTGTTCAAAATCTGGAATACTGAATGAGGACTTTGCTCCAAGCTGTGATCATGCTTTGACAGGAGACAGAGCTGCACACCAGATGACAGTTCACAAGAACCATGGAACATGCTGCCTAAGAGGGGGCTGAAAGTAGTGGACTTAGACAGAAACTGCACTCAAGAGATAATTATTAAGGGCCTCTCGATATTTTTTTTTTACACATTTTTAAAGAATACCTTATGCAGCATCAGATACAGTCGAACCTGTCTATAACGATCCGATCTGTAACAAACACTCGCGGGCGGGGATGTAGCTCAGTCGGTAGCGTGCTGGATTTGTATCCAGTTGGTCGCTGTCAGCGTGAGTTCGTCCCCACGTTCGGCGAGAGATTTATTTCTCAGAGTCAACTTTGTGTGCAGACTCTCCTCGGTGTCCGAACACCCCCCGTGTGTACACGCAAGCACAAGACCAAGTGCGCACGAAAAAGATCCTGTAATCCATGTCAGAGTTCGGTGGGTTATAGAAACACGAAAATACCTAGCATGCTTCCTCCGAAAACGGCATATGGCTGCCTAAATGGCGGGGTAAAAAACGGTCATACACGTAAAATTCCACTCGTGCAAAAAACATGAGTGTACATGGGAGTTTCAGCCCACGAACGCAGAAGAAGAAGAGTAAGAAGCACTCAAGGTACTGACCAAAACTGATCTCAATAGATAAGTGCTTGCTATAAAAAGTTGAATTTAACGGCAAAAAAAGAAAGAGAGAAAAAAGAAAATCGTTGGGGATCATTAGGGTGGTTGCTATGGGCAGGTGGTTGTTATTGAGAGGTGGTCGCCAGGACAGGTTCGACTGTATTACTGTAAAACTGTTGTGGCACTGAACTAAACAGCACCCACAGGAGAAAAAAAAGAGCACTGCATGCATGCACAGGAAGTAAAAAAAACGTTTTGGTGAAAAAGCCATCAACACTATACTGCACGTACAGAACACAGTCAGTTTATGCTGATATTAAAAACACTCCTTCGATGTAGTTATGATCAAGTTCTGGTTATCAATATCAATTCATAACAACTGCAAACATTAGAAAGAATGCGAAAAGTCAGTACTATGCTGTCGACAAGTTGACAGTCGTTCGATCTGTCCTTGCTTGAAAACGTATCTGTTTACACATGACATCAACAAAGTCTCTCTCCCATGTTTACACATGACATCAACAAGATCTCTCTCCCATGTTTACACATGACATCAACAAAGTCTCTCTCCCATGTTTACACATGACATCAACAAAATCTCTCTCCCATGTTTACACATGACATCAACAAAATCTCTCTTCCATGTTTACACATGACATCAACAAGATCTCTCTCCCATGTTTACACATGACATCAACAAGGTCTCTCTCCCATGTTTACACATGACATCAACAAGATCTCTATCCCATGTTTACACATGGCATCAACAAGATCTCTCTCCCATGTTTACACATGACATCAACAAAGTCTCTCTTCCATCTTGTCACTTTCAAGAAGTGCAACAAACACTCCCAGCTCAGCATATGCTAGCTGGTACACATCTCAGTCACAAATACAACTCGCAGAGCGAGCTAAAAGCACATCAAATCGGAAATGTCAAAAAATGGATACAGTGGTACCTCTATTTTAAGGTCTCCAAAAACCTGGAAAATTAGGTCTAAAAAGAGAGGGGGACTTAAAACAGAGGTAAATTCACTGATTCAATGCAGAGAATGTCTCAAAAGTAAGGTCTTAAAACAGAGGTAAATTCACTGATTCAATGCAGAGAATGTCTCAAAAGTAAGGTCTTAAAACAGAGGGAGACTAGCTGAAAGTGGAGGGACTTAAAACAGAGGTTTCACTGTACTGATAACAGTTTTGTTTTGCTCAAAGGAAGAATATCACATGTCTGCAAACGAGCGGCTTCTAAGTCACCAACTCTGCGTCAGTCAGCCTTAAGGGTTTGCAAGTTTCTCAAGGAGTCCTATGGATTCTACAAGAGGGGGACTCGGCAGAAGCAGACAGTCAATGTCTGGTCCAACTCGAGTGGTGTGTAAATACAAATCCACAAATAGACTGCCAACGTTCCAAAATTCAGAATAAAAAAACCAAGCAAGGTATGTTGTAGGAACAATAAATCTGTCTGTCCACTTTATAGACAGACCGCTGCGTGGAAGATCAGTGACCGTACCTTTTGTTTTATCACAATTAAACACTCCTATAACATACCTTGCTTTTTTAAAATTTTAATTCTAGTGGTGTGTGACGTAATGCAGTGTAGAGTGTTATGTTACACAATTGAATCGACTGAATATTGGATTTCCCTTCTTAGAGCCATGTGACATCAGAGGCTGACTAAAAACTATATTTATTTAATCTGAACATAGTACCTAAGCAGTGCTAACCTTTAGGCAACTTATGACTGTAAACAAAGATAAAAACACGAAGAAAACAACTGTAAGTTATGCATCACATACATGTACAGCAATTTGGAGGCATTGAAATTAAGCCCTCCCCTCCACTTCATAGACACAAACCTGTCAACAAAAATACAAACAGCGTTGGCTTTTAAATGGTGTCAAAATGCTGCCCTACCCTTGCAGTTACCAAATCACTTGATCGAAACACACACATGGACAAAAACAACACACAAAATATCCAAATAAAAGCTTCCTATTTGCTATGCAGTGCCTAGTCCTGTCATCAAAATCTAAAACCATGATTTCCCTCACCACGCCCCGCATTCCGTTTTAAACAAAAGAAGGCAATAAATCTTAAGACTTCCATATGCTAGGCATCAAACAAATCAGTTTTCCATGCCCGTATCTTGCACAGAAGGAACATTTAACAAAACATAAACAAACAAAGATTATATGAGCAACCACAACAGAAAAAAGTGCATTATGTGCAAACAGAGGAACCAAAAACCAGGGGGCTGGGCCGCTATTGCGCGGGGCCGCTATTGCGCGGGGCCGCTATTGCGCGAATCTAACCCTAACCCTAACCCTAACCCTAAAGATTCGCGCAATAGCGGCCCCGCGCAATAGCGGCCCGCGCAATAGCGGGCCGACCCCAAAACCAGTGGGTCATTTATTTTGATGCAGAGGGACTGTTTTGAAATCAACTTTAAAATTTCGTCTTTCAACAGTAATTCAAACGCTTGACCCACACACAAATATGTGTCTGTGTATAATAACAGTATTTCACATGTCTTCAGTATTTGGTATTTCTACTGCAAGTAAGTGGAATATTTGACAATAAATGTCTCATGATTGCCCTGAAAGAGAACAACACACTTACTTAGTTCACATACACAGCCTTTTACACAATGAAGGAACTATGCAGTACCTGGTCATTTTGAAAAACTCAAACTCTTTTTCAAGGGTTCAACAGCCCAAGAGCATCCATTTCACACATCTTATTGTTAATTAAGCTTCACAAAATCTGGTGACTTATGCCCACAAAGCGCTTGATAGGCCTACGGAAACTGAAGAAACTGAAATGCACACTGTCAACATGTTAAAAGTGTGTTAAGAGCTCTCTTAACTATCCCAAACAAACCATAAATGCTTGTAACAATGATTTGTTGAAACCATCTCCTGAATATAGATGTACACAAAATGAAGACCGTAACAGCTTTTTTCTTTTACATCCCATGTGGAGGACACACACACACACACACACACACACACACACACACACACACACACACACACACACACTGGCATGCATGCAGACACGCAGTCACTCGTAGAGGCGCACACACACACACACACACACTTCCCCCCTCCCACACAGACATACCCCCCCCACCACACACAATCAGAGCCTAAAAAGGCCTATGTCAACAATGAGGGGTGTGGCCTGTCTGCTGTTTGGCCCTGCTGTCCTGTGCGGGGGGCTGAGACTCAGACCCTGGAGACATAGTGCCCGCCCCTGTGTCTAGTGCAGCCATCGCCTCAGCTGTGGCTGACTTGGAGCTGCCTGCAAGGAAACAAACAAATAATACAGTTGAACCCCCTTTTAAGACCCTCCAATTTAAGACTTCCTCCCTTTTAAGACCCTGTGTTTTGACTTTCTGTTCATAACCTGTGTAAATGTACCCCCATTTCAAGACTCCCTCCTTTTCAAGATCAGAGTTTTTAGAATTTGTTGAGGTCTTAAAAGGAGGGTTCCACTGTACAGTTAAACCTGTCCTTGGGAGGCCTCTTAAAGTGATTCTATACCTGTCCTTGGGAGGCCTCTTAAAGTGATTCTATATATAAACCTGTCCTTGGGAGGCCTCTTAAAGTGATTCTATATATAAACCTGTCCTTGGGAGGCCTCTTAAAGTGATTCTATATATAAACCTGTCCTTGGGAGGCCTCTTAAAGTGATTCTATACCTGTCCTTGGGAGGCCTCTTAAAGTGATTCTATAAATAAACCTGTCCTTGGGAGGCCTCTTAAAGTGATTCTATATATAAACCTGTCCTTGGGAGGCCTCTTAAAGTGATTCTATATATAAACCTGTCCTTGGGAGGCCTCTTAAAGTGATTCAATGTCACCACTCCCAGGGATCCCAGATGGCTTTTTCCTCTGTATAATTCCCCTGTCCATAGCGACCACCTGTCTCTAAGGACCACTGTTTGTCGGTCCCTTGGCTGGTCCTTATAGTCAGGTTCTACTGTAATAAGTGGAACCTTTCTCTCAAGACAGTCAATTATAGGACTCTCTCTCTCCCATGTGACCTCATTTTCTCAGACTTCGGCAGACCTATATACCTTTCTCAGATGTCGGGAAGGTCTTCAAACAAAGCTGTAACAATCATAAGGATATTTACATGGAGCAAAAACTACTATAATAGTTCTAAGCACCTTACAATACCTTACTTATAACGAAACACAAACAGTCACTCAAAACAAATTAGTAATTTAGGTAACTAGCACTGGAAAAGTAATTGGGATGAACTAGGCTTAACAATAAACATGATCTAGATCCAGGATGTCAATAGTTTCACAGACGGGGAACTTGCTTATCTTAGATCTAGGCTGACAGTAGCTTCAAACAAGCAGGAGCTATTAAGCTTACTTGCACTACTGTCGTGCTCCCAGATCTCCAGCAAGTAGCGCAGAACCTCGATGTGTTTCTTGAAGTCGAGCGCAGGGTCGGAGGTGGTGGTGGGGGCTGGACATAGCAGGACCGGGCCGAAGCAGATGGCAAGATTGTCAATGGTCATCTTGTTCTTGTCTGCGTGACTCGCCACTCGCCTCAGATGATTCAGGATGAGAGCCATGGTGTCCTGACGGGACAGCAACCAATGGGTAGTTAGAATTTGTGTGCATGCATGTGTGTGTGTGTGAGTGAAAGTGACAGGGACAGAGAGAGACAGACAGAAAGAGAGGAGAGAAAGATTTATACCTGAATAGCGGTGGAAAGGCATCCTAGCATGCTTAGCATGAGTTTAGCACTGCCTAATTCAGGGTCACTGGGGAAGCGAATACAGTGTGAGAGACAGACAGAGAGAGAGGCGAGAAAGACTACCTGGTTAGCAGTGGGAAGGCACTCGAGGATGCTCAGCATGAGTTTAGCACTGCCTTCAGGGTCACTGGGAAAGCGGACACAGTGTGTGTGTGTGTGAGACAGAGAGACAGACAGAGACAGACAGAGAGAGAGAGGCGAGAAAGACTACCTGGTTAGCGGTGGGAAGGCACTCGAGGATGCTCAGCATGAGTTTAGCCCTGCCTTCAGGGTCACATGGAAAGCGGACACAGTGTGTGTGTGTGTGAGACAGAGAGACAGACAGAGACAGACAGAGAGAGAGGCGAGAAAGACTACCTGGTTAGCGGTGGGAAGGCACTCGAGGATGCTCAGCATGAGTTTAGCACTGCCTTCAGGGTCACTGGGCAAGCGGACACTGAGGGCGTCCAGGAGCATCTGGTACAGGGCGTTGGTGAACAGCGGCTCCGGTAGCTCCCTCAGGTAGTCCTTCAGCACTCCTGCACAGTCACATTCGATCCAGTTTCAGCACCCTTCGTCACATTAGACGATTTTCAGAAATAACTCCATCGGGTTTGTATGGGCTGTGGAAGAGTGACCTTTTCTTGTAAAAACCTCTGCCAAACATTGGAGCGAGGGGTGTGTCGGAAAAATGTGGACAGGAGCACGTGTTTCCACCACACCCCTTGCTAGTGATGGGCCCCTCCAATGTTTGGCAGAGGTTTTGCAAGAAAAGGTCACTCTCCCACAACACATACAACAAACCTGACGGAGTGATTTTCGGAATTTGTCTATTACAGACACAACGTTATAGAACATCACCAGATAGACTTTCAGCCCTTATGTAGAATGACCAATGGGTTTTAACAATAAATTCATCATGAACAAAACTAGTATATATGAGTTCCCTCTATCTGTAACATGACTGTATTTTATGCCAACAAAAGTGTGCCTGTCTTAATAAGTGCACGGTAAAGCACACATAAAGGGGAGTGGCTCAAATAAGAGAATAAGAAACAGACAAAAACAACTGACCAGTCACAACATGTATATCCGACACATTCTCAGGGGACAAGTCGACGGCTTGCGCGCTCTTCTCAAAGGCCTCCCTGAGCATAATCTTCCTTCGGGCGGAGCCACACAGGCGGTAGATGCCCACCGTATCCAGTCCCCGCGCCTCCACCTCCTCCACACACTTCTTGACCAGCAGCGGCATGCTCAGCCCGCAGTTCTCCCGAGCGATCACCGTCTCCAGGTCGACGCCAAACAGGGCGTTCTTGCGCAGCGAAGGCAGACGCTGCAGTGACAGCGCGGGTTCTTTGTACAGGAGGGTGACGAACAGAATCCCCTTGGGTTCCATCTTGATGGCTACGTAGCGTCGTTGACCGCTGGTGACGTAGCCTGGAAGCAGCACTGACCCATGGAAACACAACCGGTGCTTGTAGCTCGGGTCCCAGTGATAAATCAGAAACGACACCTCCTTGGAGTCTTCTAGATCCACGTCGAACGCCTCGTCCCAGTCAAAGTTGATAGCACCAGTACGAATCATTGTGCGCGCCTTGTTCAGCGAGTCCACCGCTACAACGCAGTAGAGATCTCGCAGGGAAGTCTTGGAGGACTTGAGGCCTTGCCCCGACATGATGTGGATGTTGAGCATCCCGTCCAGGCCGCAAGCGCGACTCATCTCTACACGTTTGTGGATGTCGGCCTTGTAAGGCTCAAACTCACTGTACGGGATGTGCAAGGGTTTGCGGGAGAAGTGCAGGTCACGCAGGCGGACAGCCGAGCGGGAAGCAGACTCTGCCAACTGTTTGCCGCGCTCTGCTGACGGCACAGCGCCCTGTGAGGTAGAGAGAGGTAGCCCCCCTGACACCAGCCCCTGTCTCTGGCCCGATCCCCCCATCGCCATCCCTGCAGACCCCCCCATGGCACCTGCGGGCCCCACCGTCGCACTCCCTGCCATGGCTCGCTGCTGCTCTTTCTGCGCCTCCAGGGTCTCCTCCAGCGTCAGCTGGCGGTACATGTACGATGCATCTGTACTCCCTTTGCGCATGAGGCGGGGTGCGGTCTGCACTCCAGTGGGTGTCTGCGTACCCATGGACACTCCTCGACGGGAAGGACCGGGGGAAGCTCTGCCCGCCATGGGTCTGTGGGCGTACTGTTCCAGCATGGCTTGCTCTGCTTGACGCGACATCGTTGCTGGTCCTGCAACACAGTCAGTGGACAGTCTTAAGTACACTGGAACTCCTCTTTTAAAACCCTCACATGTAAGACTCCCTTCCCGGATCCTGTTAAAACACTTTTTGTTCTCCATAACCACTTTAAATTCACCATTTTAAGACTCCTTGCCTTTTAAGACCTGATTTGTTCAGATTTTTGGAAATCTTAAAATCTTCACTCTATATCTGATAAACAAAAGGACGTGACCACTCTAAATGCATACAACATGCTCAACAAGAGGATATGAGAGTTAGGAAAAACCAATCCCCTACCACCTGAGAGAATAATAAGCATTGAAATTAACAAGCAATTTTCAACGTCCTTAACCTTTGCCGTGCTTCCTGGGTTCACCTGTACCCAAAGACACACTAAAATCATTGTAACTCTGGAACCATTAAAGGTATCGTTTTGAAATTTTAAGTATCTCTCACACACCTAATTTGCTCTCTGTCTGCAAATTTTTAGTGTGTACATGACAAAACATTAAAATTAATTGATTATGATAATTTACATAAACACTACCGATGGCGCGGGTTCACACAAACCCATACTTTTAAAGAGTAGTAGTGATTGTAACTATCCCTCTGCCGACGGCGCGGGTTCTGCTACACCCATAATTACCAAAGCGGCGGAACAGTGTCTGTCTGCCTGTTTGTCTCCAAGAGACTGTCTGTCTCTCTGTCTGTCTGTCCGTATCTCTCTGTCTGTATGTCTGTTGTCAGTTGCTCTGTCTGTCTGTCTGTCTATCTGTCTATCCGTCTATCTGTCTATCCGTCTATCTGACTGTCTGTCTATCTGACTGTCTGTCTCTGTCTCTCTCTGTCTCTCTCTCTGTCTCTCTCTCTCTCTGTCTCTCTCTCTCTCTGTCTCTCTCTCTCTGTCTCTCTCTCTCTTAGTCTCTCTCTCTGTCTCTCTTTCTTAGTCTCTCTCTCTCTCTTTCTTAGTCTCTCTCTCTCTCTCTTTCTTAGTCTCTCTCTCTCTCTCTTTCTTAGTTTCTCTCTCTCTCTTTCTTAGTCTCTCTCTCTCTTTCTTAGTCTCTCTCTCTCTCTCTTTCTTAGTCTCTCTCTCTCTCTTTCTTAGTCTCTCTCTCTCTCTTTCTTAGTCTCTCTCTCTTTCTTAGTCTCTCTCTCTCTCTTTCTTAGTCTCTCTCTCTCTCTTTCTTAGTCTCTCTCTCTCTCTTTCTTAGTCTCTCTCTCTCTCTTTCTTAGTCTCTCTCTCTTTCTTAGTCTCTCTCTCTCTCTCTTTCTTAGTCTCTCTCTCTCTCTCTTTCTTAGTCTCTCTCTCTCTTTCTTAGTCTCTCTCTCTCTCTCTCTTTCTTAGTCTCTCTCTCTCTCTCTCTTTCTTAGTCTCTCTCTCTCTTTCTTTGTCTCTCTCTCTCTCTGTCTCTCTCTCTCTCTGTCTCTCTCTCTCTCTTTCTTAGTCTCTCTCTCTGTCTCTCTTTCTTAGTCTCTCTCTCTCTCTCTTTCTTAGTCTCTCTCTCTCTCTCTTTCTTAGTCTCTCTCTCTCTCTCTTTCTTAGTCTCTCTCTCTCTTTCTTAGTCTCTCTCTCTCTCTCTCTCTTTCTTAATCTCTCTCTCTCTCTCTCTTTCTGAGTCTCTCTCTCTCTCTTTCTTTGTCTCTCTCTCTCTCTCTCTTTCTTAGTCTCTCTCTCTCTCTCTTTCTTAGTCTCTCTCTCTCTTTTTTAGTCTCTCTCTCTTTCTTAGTCTCTCTCTCTCTCTCTTTCTTAGTCTCTCTCTCTCTCTCTTAGTCTCTCTCTCTTTCTTAGTCTCTCTTTCTCTCTCTTTCTCTCTCTTAGTCTCCCTCTCTCTCTTTCTTAGTCTCTCTCTCTCTCTCTTTCTTACTCTCTCTCTCTCTCTTTCTTAGTCTCTCTCTCTCTTTCTTAGTCTCTCTCTCTCTTTCTTAGTCTCTCTCTCTTTCTTAGTCTCTCTCTCTCTCTTTCTTAGTCTCTCTCTCTCTCCTTCTTAGTCTCTCTCTCTCTCTTTCTTAGTCTCTCTCTCTTTCTTAGTCTCTCTCTATCTCTCTCTTTCTTAGTGAATAGTATCTCTCTCTCTTTCTCTCTCTTTCTTAGTATCTCTCTCTCTCTTTCCTAGTCTCTCTCTCTCTCTCTTTCTTAGTCTTTCTCTCTCTCTCTTTCTTAGTCTCTCTCTCTTTCTTAGTCTCTCAGTCTCTCTCAGTCTCTCCCTCCCCCTCTCCCTCCCCCTCTCCCTCCCCTGCAAGAAGTCGGTGAAGGGAGAAACTCGATGCACCCACTGAAGTAGCGCTGTGGGTTTCCCTGAACCCACCCCGTCGTTAGAGAAATAAACGGTAAAAACCCTCTTTCAAATGTATGGGTTCAGACAAACCCGCATCGTCGTTAGAGAAATAAACGGTAAAAACCCTCTTTCAAATGTATGGGTTCAGACAAACCCGCATCGTCGGGCGTGTGTAGTCAAAAGCGGCATCCGGCAAAGGTTAAAAAGGTTTTTGTCTTTATAATGACTCTTCCAATAGCGACCACCCATTTAGTCAGCCCATTGACTGGTCTTATAGAGAGGTTCAACTGTACAATCATAATGACCGGCCAGTATCCTTGAGATCTGTATTGCAGTTAGAGAATGATAAATTTGAGCTCCATTAATCAGGAAATGTGATTATGCAAAACCATCCTTATAAAGCGGCCTCACATCCAGCCCTAACTTACCATCCCCCCTCTCTCCCCTGTCTGGCCCAAAAGCTGCTCTGCCCCCCCCCCCCCCTCTACCACCAGAACCTAGGTACCCTCAGTGGACTGGCTTCCTTGAGGTACACAGAATGAGAGACATACACCAACTGAAGACAGACTGACAGACAGACAGACAGACAGAATGAAATACATACACAATCTAAAGACAGACAGACAGACTGACAGAATGAGAGACATACACCAACTGAAGACAGAGAGACAGACAGACAGACAGACAGACAAACAGAATGAGAGACATACACCAACTGAAGACAGAGAGACAGACAGACAGACAGACAGAATGAGAGACATACACCAACTGAAGACAGAGAGACAGACAGACAGACAGACAGACAGACAGACAGACAGAGAGACAGACAGACAGAATGAGAGACATACACCAACTGAAGACAGAGAGACAGACAGACAGACAGACAGAATGAGAGACATACACCAACTGAAGACAGAGAGACAGACAGAGAGACAGAATGAGAGAAATACACCAACTGATCACAGACAGACAGACAGACTGGATGAGTGATAAACACAAACTGAAGACAGACAGACAGACAGAATGAGAGAAATACACCAATGACTGATCACAGACAGACAGACAGATTGAATGAGGAACATACACCAAGTGGAGACAGACAGGCAGAATGAGAGACATACTACTGAAGACAGGCAGACACATAGAATGAGACTTACACCAGCAGAAAACAGACAGACAGAATGAGACATAAACCATCTAAAGTCGGACAGACAGAACAAGGTAGCCTATATACAGCAACCGAAGACAGACAGAATGAGATACATACACCAAAATAGACAGACAGACAGACAGACAGGCAAACAGACAGTCTGAAAATCATGCACCAACTGAAGACATGACAGATCGACAGAATGAGAGACATACACCAAGTGAAGATGACAGACTGATAGGCAAACGGACAGACAGACAGACAGACAGACTGGATGAGTGACAAACACAAACTGAAGACAGACAGACAGACAGACTGACAGAATGAAAGACATACACCAACTGAAGACAGACGAATAAAATGAGACATACACCATCTTGAAGACAGAAACACAGACATACAGACAGAATGAGAGACATACACCAGTAGCTAAAGACAGACACACAGAGTGAAATACATACTAAAGAAGACAAACAAATGGAGAAAAAGATGTACACCAACTAAAGACAACACTGATCGACAGACAGACACACAGAATGAGATGCATACACTTACCATCTCTCATTTCAGCAGTAAATCCGTACCACCAACGCAAACCATATGATAGGCAAATGTTTCGATGTAGAATTGAATTATATAAGCATTCCTTTATTCCTTCTGCAACATCTTTATGGAATGAATTACCTGATCATATAAAACAAACGAATTCAATTGGTTGTTTTAAAAGATTTTTGTCCAGAGATGACCCTCTAATTCCCCCGTATGTCTACTCTAAAGTTCGAAAAGCAGAAATCATTCACTGTAAATTAAGATTAGAGATAAGTGATTTAAATGCAGAAATGTTTAAAAAGACATTTGACAAATGATGTTTTCTGCAGGTGTGATTTTCATGTTGAAAATTGTGAACACTTTTTATTTGACTGTTCATTGTACACGAATGTCAGAGCAACCACTATTGATACTCAACCAGATAATAATAATATTACTGTTTTGTGTGCTGTGTACGGTAATAGTGACAAGTCCTTGGCTGAAAACACAGCGCTGTTTCATCAGATTCAGAAATTTATATTAGACAGCAAACGTTTTTGTTAATACCATATGTTTAGTCATTTTGTTATTAGAGCATTGAATTGATCTATAGTGGATGCAATCTCTCTCTCTCTCTCTCTCTCTCTCTCTCTCTCTCTCTCTCTCTCTCTCTCTCTCTCTCTCTCTCTCTCTCTCTCTCTCTCTCTCTCTCTCTCTCTCTCTCTCTCTGTATCTGATTGTTCTCTGTGTCTCTATGTGTGTGTCTATGTGTGTGTGTGTGTGTGTGTGTGTGTGTGTGTGTGTGTGTGTGTGCGTTGTGTGTGTGAGATTTCCGTACCACTGTTGCTATAGTTATCGTTGTTGTTGTTCTTGTTTTCATTTGTTTAAATATCATGCATTTACAATATTGTCCGCCACATTACTCGTTTGTTTCTAAGAGCACATTTATAAGTTTATCTTGTTGTGCTCCCTTAATTACAACTTTCAATTACGGCTTTGTATTTATGCAACTGAATAAAAAAAACCTGTTTAAACCAAAGAGTGCCAGACTAGCAGACAGAATGCGAGACAAACTCCCACCCCCTCTTGTCTGATGACATGTCATAATACACCCCCCCCTCTTCCACCTCCCAACCCCTCATTTTCCACGGCAACGAGGAACTTTTCACTAAATAGGCCTACAGAATATGCATATATATGGATCAACCAAGTGGCCACAAAGCTATTATCACGTCCGCTTAACTTGTTTACCTTAGAAAAGGGAACACACATTCCGTGTGTGTGTGTGTGTGTGTGTGTGTGTGTGCATGCGTGCGCGTGTGTAATCGTGCGTGCGTGTGTATGCGCGCGCGCGCATATTATGTGTGTGTGTCTGTGTGTGTGTTTCTCGGGTTGTCTGTCATCTTGTCTGTTTTCTGTCTGCCTAACCTTGCACAGTCATTAACACGTAAGGCGGAGCAGTGGACGTGCACATTTCTCCAGTGGTCCAAACACCGATCCATGTTATTGTAATAGTTGTTTCTTTTTTTTAGTGAGCATTCGCTCATTGAAAACTGTGTGCATACTTGCAAGTTTCCTCAATTTTATAAGCGAGCCAAGTGGTAAAAGGTTCCACGATTTTCCCGTGAGCACTGTCGATGAACCGACCAATCGGAATCAAAGCTGAAAATCATTTACATACTTGTAGAAACTGATGGCTGCAGACGACAGGCGTGCCAGAGGCTTTGACGTGTATGTTGGTAATGTTGTGTGTTAAAGTTGATATGATTTATGATCCCTAGGGTTAATCATTCGCATCAAGAAAAGAGACAATAGCGTGCAGGTTGCTCCTAAAATTTCTTCCGAGAAGCTTTAGATGCAGGTACATCTCGCGAAAGGATTTTTTCATTTAGTTTTCTTCTTTTTTCAACAAGTGTGAGCAGACGATGGTTTGTATGTACGTACCTGCGTATATGGAAATTGTTTTGGAATGAAGTACAACGCAGCTCCACCGAATTTGTTTTTAAAGAAAACCAGTTTGCAGGTAGACATGGGCATTGGGGAAACTCTCATTGATTGTCTTTCTGTTCGCTTCCTTTTCAATCTCTTAGGGCACAAACCTGCCATTGACATTTTTTGGTCGTACACATCAGCATTGACTATAGCAATGTCAGGGACCGAAAGTTGTGCACAATTGGCAAATGCCCCTTACTTCTTTATCCCTGACCATCTCTTTCCCTCAGCTTTATGTTCGTTTTGCGCGGCCTTCAATAGATTCCAACACCCCCCTCCCCCTCAGTCGCCCTCTTTGTTTTAATGAGCCCATGTATAGATGTGTCATATTTTTACACCCCCGGTATAGGGGTGTGTATAGGTTTTGCTCGATGTGTTTGTTTGTTTGTTTGTTTGTTTGTTTGTTTGTGTTCGCATATAGATCTCACGAATGAACGGACCGATCGTCACCAAACTTGGTGAACAGGTTCTATACATTCCTGAGACGGTCCTTACAAAAATTGGGACCAGTCAAACACACGGTTAGGGAGTTATTGGTGGATTAAAATTATACAAGGACTTATAGAGGGACATCTTCATGGTCAAAGGGAAATAACCATTCTCACTCAGTCACTGCCACCAACTGAGAAGGTTGTTTCCCTTTGACGGGGGTGTTTTTTCTACCTCGTAGGAATTTCTTGTTGTTGAATGGGTTTGGCATGAAGCCTTTTCTTGGTCTTACCTGAAAAATACTGTACTCACCTCGGAACGAAGACGATACAACTCACAATTTTTGTCGTGAGTACAGTATTTTTTGGTCTTTCGCTCTCACGTGCATTTTCCATTGTTCTTCTGCTTTGGTCTTACGTGTGCGGAAAATAATTTGGAGTATTTAGGGTTTTTGTTAGTTATTTCATTGTTCGTTGCAGGACACACCAGTGCACACTTCACACAATTCAAAAGCAGACAAGAAATGAACGCGGACCTGAAGGATCCTGGAAGAAGCAAAAGTATTTTCTGTCATCTGCACCTGGTACCTTTCTGGGTGAAACTGGAGCCAGTGTTTATTTGACACTGACAATGGACACAATTCTGTGTGAATGCCAACCTGTGTTCATGCAAAGGTCATAGGCAGTTGACAACAGTGTACAATAGTCTTGGTTTACAAAAAGACAACAAACTGCATGTAGAGCTCACTTTACAGATGGGGCGATAAGATGTGATACCAGACTTAATAAAGTTTACCAAACTGCCGCCATGAGTAATGGACACTAGAGTACATTTTGTCTTCTAAAAGTACAGATTTGAACAGTGGATATTAATCTTCCGTGATTAGAACAGGAGAGTGTCGTGAACAGTGGGTGCTGTTGTGTTCACAAAAGGACATCGTCGTGAACAGTAGATGTTGTTGTGTTCAGAAAACAACAGCGTCGTGAACAGAGGGTGCTGTAGTGTTCACAAAAGGAGAGTGATGCGAGCAATGGATGCTTTTCTGTGTTCTGAACAGGACATCGTCGTGAGTAGTGGATAATATTCTTGTGTTCGGAAGAGGACAGTGTGATGAACAATAGATACATCCTGTCTTTAAGGCGGGGGTAGTGTCGTTAACTTTGGATATCATATATTCAGTTTTGGGAAAGGCAAGGACCAAGGCAAGCATGACTCAACAAGGAAGGTGACGGTAAGAACTCTCTCATGGGAAGGAGACCTTGACCTTCAAGGAAACTTGTCTGAAAACACGTAAATACTAGAATTCTGAACAAAAAAGATACAAATATCAAAAGCGAAAAACAAAAGCAAAGTTCTATTTTTGAATGTTAAAGAGAAATTCCCATGCAACTAAAACAGGTTCTTCAGTTTTGTTACCTTTGGCAATTTTAGTGGAAATCGGTGGGGAAGTTATTGTCGTCTCTGGCAAGTATTATTGTTAGTAAGAGGTCTTTTTCCCTGTTTATGTGTCTATCCATTGTCCAACTCCAACCCATCCCACCACCTGGTCTCGCATGCACCACAAGTACAGCATTTCTGACATGCACGTCAAATACTTCCAGCATGCAAACCTTATGTAAAATGTGTTTTGATAAGAGACCTGTGTGTTCCCACACAAGCTTCTGACGTTTCTCCTCTTGAGGGGGTTGGTGAGGTTTCGCTGGGCTAGTGGTTGTCATGGAGACAGATATTCAGATGTGTTATAAACGCTCTTAAGTTAGACGAAACGTATAAAAAGCTATGGAAACAGGCTTTTTAAGTGGAAGGTAAATTTGACTTGTATCCTTCTGGACAATGTCTGGGCAAGGAAATGGAACGTTCGAGTTTGTAAGACAGCGCATAACTGAGCCCGGTGTGACGTCAGCAGCCGAACATGCCCTGAAGCTCTGCTTCCCGTAAAATACTTCTTTGTATCCGGTAATTTGTTTCTATAACAACTACGCTTTCGTAGCAACATCTGGATCACATATTAGTGGATATATATAAATAAAACAAAGATTTTTAAATGTGCGGAACACCCTTTTAGGAGTTTGTGCCGAGAACGTTCTGGTAAAACAAAACATTGACACTCGTTAAACCGATATCACTCTATTTTTTATGAACATTTCGGTTCCGCTGAGCTTTTGTAAATTTCTTACACGAAGTTCTGTATGAGCAGTCACATAGCACACGTAGAAAATGTTTGAAATCGTAGCCTCTTTTTTTACCGCTCAAAAATTGATAGACCATGAATACCCCAGCTAGAACACATAATAATGCTGGTCCACACAAACCCGACAGCCCCCTCTCCTGTTGTTACACCCCCGGTATAGGGGTGTGTATAGGATTCGGTCGATGTGTTTGTTTGTTTGTGTGTTTGTGTTCGCATATAGATCTCAAGAATGAACGGACCGATCGTCACCAAACTTGGTGAACAGGTTCTATACATTCCTGAGACGGTCCTTACAAAAATTGGGACCAGTCAAACACACGGTTAGGGAGTTATTGGTGGATTAAGATTCTACAAGGACTTATAGAGGGACATATTAATGGTCAAAGGGAAATAACCTTCTCAGTTGGTGGCAGTGAGAATGGTAAGGACGGGGGTGTTTTTCCTACCTCGGAGGAATTTCTTGTTTATCTTGTTTACATTGACCACCTTTATTTCTTGTTTTGTGTCCAGTGCTCATGTGCACGGGAAAGTTATCAACTGGGTGGGAGCCGGCCGCGGGGTGGGATTGGTTGAAGTATCAAACAAACCTCAGTTTAAACCAATCCGACCCCGCAGTCATGTCAAGTCTAATAAATTACTGTCTTATATCTGGTTGATACTGGACTCTCGGCGGACAGCATCACTTAAAGTGAATGTCTTTATTTCATTGTTATGCCTATGTCTCTTATCTAGTGTTGTTGTTTTGATTTGTCTTGCGTTGTGTGGTCTTGTTTGCCTGCTTCGGTTCGTTTTGTCTTGTGTTTTGCTGTTTTGATTGTCTTGTGTTGTATAGCGGTTTTGTCTTCCTGTCTCGATTCATTGTGTCTTGTATTGTGCAATGCCGTTTTAAATGAGCTATCCGACTGTAGAAATAGTAAGCAGTCGACGCCAACAGAAGAGAGACAAAAATCCATTATTTGTGTGAAGAACCAGACACATAAAATACAAATCAATGCCAGATGAGAGTTGTGTGTCATTTCCTTCGACAACCTTTTGACAGTTCCATTGCTTGTTTCTGCAGACAGTGATGCACTGCAATTTCATTGACGGATCTTTTTGTTATTGAAGCAGAATCTTGACCATCCACTAACACGGAACGTTTATTTCTTTATCGATGTTTGGGGTTGAACTGTTGATTGCTTTACCTGTCTTTAACATGGTTGGTGTAAAAAAGAAAAAGAACAAAAAATAATGGTCGGAGACGTCGTCTTGTCTGTACTGATTCAAACGTCCGATAGCTCCTTTGAGGTAAGTAAACTGTGTGGACCGAGGATTTGAGGACGTCAGGAGGGGCATAAAACAAGTAAGTGTTCCCCTTCTCCCCCACCTCTCCGCTGTAAAGATCAAGTTTCGTTGGTCTTTGCTTCGACGCGTTCGGGTCTTAAATTTCGTGGATTTTTCATTGCGACAGATTTGGCGGCCTGCGATGGTCGTCATAGCTTTGTTCGACAATGAATTCTCAGATTCGTTATATGAGTAGTAGACGAAGACAATTTTCGATGCAAGAAAATGAAAACGGTATCTTGGACGTTTGCAGCTTTCAAGTTCACGGATTTTCAAACTTTCTATTCAGTTGAAACCGAACCTCGCGGCTTTCGTTGGATATGCATCGCCGACCTTCGCGTTTGTGTTTTGAGATCGAAAGCTCGCGCCGATGTGCCTTAGCTGGATAACAAGAGTAATCCTCCTGTTGCCTTCTTTTCTACTCATTTTGCCCGATTTGCTTTTCCTGTCAAACTACGTTTTTTTCTCTCCATTAGACTACGTTGTTGTCTTCTTTGGCAGAAGTCGGACTGTGTAAGTCGGACTCACATGTCCGCACTTTAATCTAGCAGCGTGTTAAACATTATGACAGTTAGCTTGTAACGTCGGAAGAGAGAGAGAGAGAGAGAGAGAGAGAGAGAGAGAGAGAGAGAGAGAGAGAGTGCACCGAGAGAGAGAGAGAGAGAGAGAGAGAGAGAGAGAGAGAGAGCTGAGGTTGTAAAAGACACGTGCAACACAAGGCAGGTGATCGATGACCTAGATCCTACTTCCTCCATCCCGCCATGTTCTTTCGCGCACCCGCCGAGGCTTCAATGCACAGCCATTCGTGTTCGTGTGTGTGTGTGTGCGGGAAGGGGAGGGAGCGAGGGGAGGGGCGGCCAGGGAGATGGTGAGGGTGGCAGGCAAGTTTCCTGATCGATACGACTTTGGTGTCAGCCTTGCAAGCGTTGGACATGCCGTCAGTGACAAGGTGGCGCACACATGTAGACTCCTCTCGCTCAAGCCTCCACTGTTTCTTTTTTTCTATCCGTGAAACCAAGGTTCAACGCACCTCTGTTTTTGAAGTCCGTCAGGATGCAAAGTATGTAAGACTAAGCTCTCTCAGTTACGTCGATAATCTATTGACGTAACTGAGCAAATGAAACTGCGCACTGATTGGAACACTACTGAATGAACTAAGAAAGAATTAAGAAAGACTACAACTCAAATGTACTGAGACTGAAACACTAGATTCAAAATAGACGAATTCCAGAAAAAAAAGTCGGGCTTAAAGAGTGAACACTTGATTTTATTGAGGCAATCTTTCCACACGTGCTCCATGTTTACGTGTTTCAGACACACCCCTCGCTAGTGACTGACCTATAATGTCGCGTGGGAAAGTTTGCCTCAATAAAAGCAAACGTTTTTACTCTTTCACAACTCATACAAACCGAACATCGTCTATATACACGCTAACCTGAAACACGAACAACGATGATCCGCCTCGTCTGCAACGACATGACTGTGATAGAGAAATGGAAGAGATAGAGTGGTTGTGCTGATTGATTTAGAGTATGCACTTTAACTTATTTTTGTGATTCTTTTTATACATTTACCTGTGTCAGTGCATGATTTGAGGAGATACCTTTGCTACATCAAGACGAATTCCCAACCTTGTGCAATGAAATATTATGTATTGGTAATTGGCCGCTGCACAATGACCACCAATAATTTGGCAGCCTTGATTGATACAACCACAAGTGAAACTTTTCCGCGGTTCCGCAATTTTCTGCGGATAAACTTTCCAATTCCGCTGGAGCAATCTATTTTTTCCCGTCCATTTTGCAAACCGTCCTGAATCGTTGGTACTTATTTGATGCTCCTGGATGCTTGAGAGTGACTGGAATTTATGCAGACAGAAAAATCCCGATTGAGAAAAAGTTTGAGCTTCACTTCAGCATTTATACATTTATCCCGTGGGGCGGGGGCGGACGAGCGACTTCACATTGGGGACGGGGCTTGGGATGCATGACCCCGGATCCCCCTAGAGGAGGAGGGTTTTCTCAGTCTGTTTTTTGTTCCGAGGAGAGTACAGCGTGACCTGGTCCACCATGTTGCGGGGCACCTAGGCGGCCTTTTGGTGTGGAGGGCCGTAAGCTGAAGAAAGGCGGCCCAGTGGCATGGGGCCTCAGATCAAAGAGGCCGTTATGCCTGTCAACATGTCCAGCTCTTAGCCGCGAGAAAGCTGCCTCTCCACGCCGCCACGGTGATCCGATTAGTCGCCACTAAGGCTCCTTGTCAAAAGTGGATGGCAACACACTGGTCAACGATAAAGTACCCCTGTCCTTTTTTCATACGGCGGATTCAAGAGCACACATTAAAACATAACGGACTGGTCAACGATAACACACCCCTGTCCTTTTTTTCATACTGTGGATTCAAACGCACATTAAAACATTTCGGACTGGGTAACGATAAAATACCACTGTCCTTTTTTACACACGGCGGATTCAAAAGGGCTACATGTCAATACGTCCCAAAACCATTACGTCCCAGTACCATTACGTCCCAGTACCATTGCGTCCCAGTACCATTGCGTCCCAGTACCATTGCGTCCCAGTACCATTGCGTCCCAGTACCATTAGGTCCCAATACAATTACGTGCCATTGCGTCCCCGTACAATACTAGTGAATTTAATTTCTGAGATGTTACTGTAGCAGTGTAGCGACACGTTTTGTAATAAAAGTGCGTTTTGTAATAAAATTATTACAAATCGTGTTCGGATGACACAATTTTTATTACAAAACGCGTTCAACACGATTTGTAATAAAAATTGTGTAAGCCGAACACGATTTGTAATAAATTTATTACAAAACGCACTTTTATTACAAAACGTGTCGGTACATAGCAGTATTTCACAAATAAAAATAAAATAAAAAGATGTGTACTGGTGATGTCGGACAAACATGTGGACGGACATTGACCAAAAAAATGCATCGATAGGTTCCGGGTGCGTATCGCTAGCGCTACGTGTCATTTGTGCTACGTGTCATTTGTGCTACGTGCCGCTATCGCTACGTTGATTAGGGCTACAAATAATTTGTCGATAAGTCGCTATCATTCGTTCATTATCACTACGTGTCGACAGCACTACATCTTTTAGCGCTACGTGTCATTATCGCTACGTGTCAATACCACTCCTTACTGACGACTCTCTCTTTCTCATTTTTATATTTAGTCAAGTTTTGACTAAATATTTTAACATCGAGGGGGAATCGAAACGAGGGTCGTGGTGTATGTGCGTGTGTCTGTGTGTGTGTGTGTGTGTCTGTGTGTGTGTGTGTGTAGAGCGATTCAGACTAAACTACTGGACCGATCTTTATGAAATTTGACATGAGAGTTCCTGGGTATGAAACCCCCGAACGTTTTTTTCATTTTTTTGATAAATGTCTTTGATGACGTCATATCCGGCTTTTCGTGAAAGTTGAGGCGGCACTGTCACGCCCTCATTTTTCAACCAAATTGGTTGAAATTTTGGTCAAGTACTCTTCGACGAAGCCCGGGGTTCGGTATTGCATTTCAGCTTGGTGGCTTAAAAATTAATTAATGACTTTGGTCATTAAAAATCTGAAAATTGTAAAAAAAAATAAAAATTTATAAAACGATCCAAATTTACGTTTATCTTATTTTCCATCATTTGCTGATTCCAAAAACATATAAATATGTTATATTCGGATTAAAAACAAGCTCTGAAAATTAAATATATAAAAAATATTATCAAAATTTTTTTTTCGAAATCAATTTAAAAACACTTTCATCTTATTCCTTGTCGGTTCCTGATTCCAAAAATATATAGATATGATATGTTTGGATTAAAAACACGCTCAGAAAGTTAAAACGAAGAGAGGTACAGAAAAGCGTGCTATGCAGCATAGCGTAACCACTACCCCGCTCTTCTTGTCAATTTCACTGCCTATGCCGTGAGCGGTGGACCACGAGTATACGGTCTTGCTGCGTTGCATTGCGTTCAGTTTCATTCTGTGAGTTCGACAGCTACTTGACTAAATATTGTATTTTCGCCTTACGCGACTTGTTTCTCTTGCTCTCACTCCTGGTTTGTGTGTGTATATGTATGTTTGTGTATGTGTGTGCGTGTGTGTGTGTGTTTCAGTGTGTGTGTGTTTGTGTGTGTGTGCGTGTGTGTGTATGTGTGTGTGTGTGTGTGTGACTCTCTCTCTCTCTCTTGCTCTCTCTCTTGCTCACTCGCTCGCTCACTCACTCTGTCTCTCTGTCTCTCTGTCTCTGTCTCTGTCTCTGTCTCTCTGTCTCTGTCTCTCTCTCTCTCTCTCTCTCTCTCTCTCTCTGTGTGGCCTTAATATAATAAACCATTCTGGGTTCTGAGTTCTCTCTCTCTCTCTCTTCTCTCTCTCGCTCTCTCTCTCTCTCTCTCTCTCTCTCTCTCTCTCTCTCTCTCTCTCTCTCTCTCTCTCTCTCTCTCTCTCTCTCTCTCTCTCTCTCTCTTATGTTATGTTCGTTTGTATGTATGTTTTTGTTTGTCAGTTTGTTTAGTCTGTTAATCGTTTGTTTGTTCGGTTGTTTGCTTGTTATTACTTCTTTGATTCATATTCTAACATTTTTTAAACGTATTGTCATTAGATTAAACCCTCCCATGGGCGAGGGCTGGATGTAAAAAAAACCCACCTGTTTGCTTATGCCATTACCCTCGTTAATAAAGAATTTGTCTTTGTCTTGTTTTGTCTTGTCTCTCTCTCTCTCTCTCTCTCTCTCTCTCTCTCTCTCTCTCTCTCTCTCTCTCTCTCTCTCTCTCTCTCTCTCTCTCTCTTTGTGACTGGAGAACAATAATTGACAAACACAGAATAATTATTGGAAACTGCACAATCAGACAGTACATTTCTTCTTTATGAAAAGTCATGAAGGAAAAAAAGGGGTCATAATACTTGTTACAATATATGTTATCTTCTACGTGTCACTTAAAATCAAAATACATTTTGATTCTTGAATCAAAGGTCTTGCTTAAAAAAGGGACCTGTCATCTTTCATCAGATTATAAAATATAATGAATTAAAAATTGTCTGACCAACGAAATATCTCATAAATCAATGTGTTTAACAGATTGTGTGTATGTCTATTTATTTATTTATTTATTTATCTCTTCTCCATCCTTAATCACTGTTCACACCCACCCATCCCTTCTCTCCCCTAGTCAGACCACGATGATCACGTACCCCATCCCCCCTTCCGCGGGTCCTCCCTTCCGCGGCCCACACCTCACTGTGCCCACCTCACCTCCCCATTCGCCCCCCCCCACACACACACCCACACACACTGCCCACCGCAGCGTTCAAGCATTGCTCAAGTAGCAATTGTGTTGGGACGTAATGGTATGGGGACGTAATGGGATTCCTTTATGGGACGTATCGAGATGCAATTTTCTTGGGACCTATCGACACGCAATTTTGTTGGGACGCAACGGTACGGGACGCAATGGCACTGGGACCCAATGGTATTGGGACCCAATGGGATTGCTTAATGGGACGCAATGAGACGGCATTTTTTTTGGGACGCAATGGTACTGGGACACAATGGTACTGGGACGTATTGGCATGACCCCCTCAAAAGTACACATTTAAACGGACTGGGCAACGATAAAATACGACTGTCCTTTTTTCAAACGACGGATTCAAAAGTACACATTAAAACGGACTGGGTAACGATAAAATACCTGTCCTTTTTTACACACGGCGGATTCAAAAGTACACATTTAAACGGACTGGGCAACGATAAAATACGACTGTCCTTTTTTCAAACGGCGGATTCAAAAGCACAGGTATGAACATAACAGACAGCTGAGCAGCCTATTCAGTGAACGACCATTATTTTTCCTTTTTTTAATACGGTGGATTCAAAAGTACGTGCTGAAACATAACAGATACAACCCACTCAGTGACCGGCCATCATTACATAGAGGGGGAATCGAGACGAGGGTCGTGGTGTATGTGTGTGTGTGTGTGTGTGTGTGTGTGTGTGTGTAGAGCGATTCAGAGTAAACTACTGGACCGATCTTTATGAAATTTTTCATGAGAGTTCCTGGGTATGATATCCCCAGACGTTTATTTCATTTTTTTGATAAATGTCTTTGATGACGTCATATCCGGCATTTTGTAAAAGTTGAGGCGGCACTGTCACACCCTCATTTTTCAATAAAATTGATTGAAATTTTGGCCAAGCAATCTTCGACGAAGGCCGGACTTTGGTATTGCATTTCAGCTTGGAGGCTTAAAAATTAATTAATGACTTTCGTCATTAAAAATCGAAAAATTGTAATTAAAATTATTTTTTTATAAAACGATCCAAAATTACGTTTATCTTATTCTTCATCATTTTCTGATTCCAAAAACATATAAATATGTTATATTCGGATTAAAAACAAGCTCTGAAAATTAAACATATAAAAATTATGATTAAAATTAAATTTCTGAAATCGAATTAAAAACAATTTCATCTTATTCCTTGTCCGTTCCTGATTCCAAAAACATATAGATATGATATTTTGGAGTTAAAAACACGTTCAGAAAGTTAACAAGTCGCGTAAGGCGAAAATACAATATTTAGTCAAGTAGCTGCCATTTTTCAGCAAGACCGTATACTCGTAGCATCGTCAGTCCACCGCTCATGGCAAAGGCAGTGAAATTGACAAGAAGAGCGGGGTAGTAGTTGCGCTAAGAAGGATAGCACGCTTTTCTGTACCTCTCTTTGTTTTAACTTTCTGAGCGTGTTTTTAATCCAAACATATCATATCTATATGTTTTTGGAATCAGGAACCGACAAGGAATAAGATGAAAGTGTTTTTAAATTGATTTGGAAAATTTAATTTTGATAATAATTTTTATATATTTAATTTTCAGAGCTTGTTTTTAATCCGAATATAACATATTTATATGTTTTTGGAATCAGCAAATGATGGAGAATAAAATAAACGTAAATTTGGATCGTTTTATAAATTTTTATTTTTTTTTACAATTTTCCGATTTTTAATGACCAAAGTCATTAATTAATTTTTAAGCCACCAAGCTGAAATGCAATACCGAACCCCGGGCTTCGTCGAAGAATACTTGACCAAAATTTGAACCAATTTGGTTGAAAAATGAGGGCGTGACAGTGCCGCCTCAACTTTCACGAAAAGCCGGATATGACGTCATCAAAGACATTTATCAAAAAAAATGAAAAAAACGTTCGGGGATTTCATACCCAGGAACTCTCATGTCAAATTTCATAAAGATCGGTCCAGTAGTTTAGTCTGAATCGCTCTACACACACACACACACACACACACACGCACGCACACACACACGCACGCACATACACCACGACCCTCGTTTCGATTCCCCCTCGATGTTAAAATATTTAGTCAAAACTTGACTAAATATAAAAAGAATAGAGATATAGAAAAGCGTGCTATCCTCCTCAGCGCAACCGCTACCTCGTTTTTCTGGATTGTTAATTTCACTGCCTTTGCCACGAGCGGTGGACAGACGATGCTACGAGTGTACTGTCTTGCGAAAAAAATGCAATGCGTTCAGTTTCATTCTGTGAGTTCGACTGAGCTTGACTAAATGTTGTATTTTCGCCTTACGCGACTTGTTTTGTATTTGTGAGGACAATACTTTAAGAACAAACATTTGTGTGGACGATAAAACAATTTGTTTTTATGACTGGTGGTTGTAATCAATCTAGTTCAAACGTTTGCATCGTATTACTTTAAATGTTTGATCTAAACTCCTCCTTTTGATCCATCATTTAGAGCTTACAAAAAAACCGGCGACAATAACGGACTGATAACCGAGTGAATTGAAATTGATGAAGCATTAAGTGAACCCAGGCTAGCAGGATGCAACCACAAAAAGGACATAGCCTTGAACGACTCACCTTCGTTCGTCTTGGCCTTGCGATATTGCATTAGCGTGTTATCTTTTGATGATCGCTTGGTTTTTAATTATTTGCTTTTGTATTTTGCTGACATCTCCTTCTTGATATTTGTATGAAGGTTATGCTAATTGTAATAACCTGTAATTATTATGTCTGCATTCATGTACAATATGTAACATTTGTTGAAAATAAATGTATACTTTCGGACCAAGTGGTGGACCAGTCCTAGTGTAAGAGAGGGAGGGGCTTCCAAACGAGGCAAGGTACAGTGGTTCGGGTAGGGGGGGGGGTGGGGGGGGGTGGGTGGGTGGGTCTGGGGGCAAGGCCTCCGATATACTGTTGAAATGTAAAGTCAGAGTAGTTTTTGGTCTCTCCTTGAGAAAAAAGGTACAATTGCGGGGGGAGAGTTTTCCGAACCCAGGTCTACCTTGGTTTTCTTTGCGACAACCGTTGGGTAAGATTAGCACTGACAGACAGCTGCCGTTAAAAATAAACATTGGTTGAAAGTATTCGAACGAGACAAATCTCGTTTGAGAGAGAGAGTTCATTTTTTTAATGGCATTTGTCAGCAATAAATTACAAGCACACGTGCGGAGGTATAGATTTTTTTTTAACACACACACACCCTCACGCCCCCTCAGAACCAGTTTCGGGCCAGCAACGTACAAGTTATGTCCGAGCTCTGCAGAAGATAGATCTGTAAACCCAGTCATAGAATACTTGTGCAAGTCCTCTGAATCTCAAGAAAGACAAATGGATTTGCATGATTGCATCACAGCTTTCTCTGTCTACAATCATGAACCAATTCCAGTATCTCCCCATCTTCGCAACTTTCAGCCTTCCTGCAATTTGTTTCTCGCTTATCAGTCTGCGCCAACTGGCATTTGCTCATTAGAACGGAGATGTTCTTTTCTCTCAATGTATTGACCTCTCCGAGAGGAATGGAATAGGAGTCACAGCGTTACTGCACTATCGACTTTATTGAAAACATTCACTGAACCAAAATTGTCGCATAAGAAAAATGATGAGAGGGAAAAATCTAGACCAATCCGAGCTCTTTTTAAGTTCAGCTTGATACCTCTTGACCTTATTGTTTGAAATAAAATACAAAGTGTAGATTAAACAAAATTGATACACAGCTTCATATCTTGACTTTTACAGTAACCTTAAAAAAGCATTGTTGCCCGACACAATTAAGATATTCCATTTGCGCACGTGTGTGTGTGTGTGTGTGTGTGGGTGGGTGTGTGTACCCATGTTTCCACAGGTTTGGTTGCCTAAATCACCATAAGGCAACCATCCACACGTGGATGGCAACCTAAACTCTGGATGGCAACCTAATTGTGTGGATGCTCGCTTCATTTAACACCGTTAAATTGACTTTTTTGACGGAAAGAATGTCATAACAATGTTCAAAATGACATTCTTTCCGTCCTCTATAGGCGACGAAATAGGTCAAATTTTGTGCATTTTTTAGTGCAAAATTCTTCGATGCCGGAGCGAGCACTGCACCCAGTGCTGTTGTAGTGCAAGTGCACTAGAAAGGCACTACACCCAGTGCCGCCTCTTAGGTAACCATCCACACTTTAGGTATGTGTGTTCCACTTGCGCACGTGTGTGTGTGTGTGAGTGTTCAAAGAATCGATACTGCCACGGTACGAGTTGCATGCCGCCTGGTGTCAATCTCTGCTGAAAAATGTCAATACAAAATCCTGGTTTAACATCCTTTTGAACTCTCTCTCACTCTCTCAAGCGATTTTCTTTTCGTTCGAATACTTTCAACCAATGTTTATTTTAACGGCAGCTGTCGCCTTTGCACACACGGGTCTGTCAGCGTTAATCTTACCCACCGGTTTTCGCAAAGAAAACCAAGGTAGAAAACGTAAAGGCGAGAGTCTTCGGAGGCGTGGAAGATGTACAAATGAACTGTGCATATTTGAAAGAGCCAAGTCGTCAAGATATGATATTATATGTCATTCACACGTCTGGCAGTAACATGTCGCTTTGTGATTCAAACCGACAAGCGTGAATGTAATGCAGAGTGGCCACTGATAATGCATTGTGTCATTGCCTGTCGCTGAATTGGAATGAACACGTTACAAACATTCCGCTCTTCGGGTCCCAATGTCACACCATTATCTGCTTTGTCCATCACTCTGGCTGATCAATACTGCGGGTAATATTCAATAACAGCGTCCCAATTTCACCCTCTCTCCGTCGACTATTTTTACATTTAGTCAAGTTTTGACTAAATGTTTTAACATAGAGGGGGGAATCGAGACGAGGGTCGTGGTGTATGTGTGTGTGTCTGTCTGTCTGTCTGTTTGTCTGTGTGTGTGTGTAGAGCGATTCAGACTAAACTACTGGACCGATCTGTATGAAATTTGACATGAGAGTTCCTGGGTATGATATCCTCAGACGTTTTTTTCATTTTTTTGATAAATGTCTTTGATGACGTCATATTCGGCTTTTCGTGAAAGTTGAGGCGGCACTGTCACGCTCTCATTTTTCAACCAAATTGGTTGAAATTTTGGTCAAGTAATCTCCGACGAAGCCCGGACTTCGGTATTGCATTTCAGCTTGGTGGCTTAAAAATTAATTAATGACTTTGGTCATTAAAAATCTGAAAATTGTAAAAAAAATATTTTTTTTATAAAACGATCCAAATTTACGTTCATCTTATTCTCCATCATTTTCTGATTCCAAAAACATATAAATATGTTATATTTGGATTAAAAACAAGCTCTGAAAATTAAAAATATAAAAATTATGATCAAAATTAAATTTTCGAAATCAATTTAAAAACACTTTCATCTTATTTCTTGTCGGTTCCTGATTCCAAAAACATATAGATATGATATGTTTGGATTGAAAACACGCTCAGAAAGTTAAAACGAAGAGAGGTACAGAAAAGCGTGCTATCCTTCTCAGCGCAACTACTACCCCGCTCTTCTTGTCAATTTCACTGCCTTTGCCATGAGCGGTGGACTGACGATGCTACGAGTATACGGTCTTGCTGCGTTGCATTGCGTTCAGTTTCATTCTGTGAGTTCGACAGCTACTTGACTAAATGTTGTATTTTCGCCTTACGCGACTTGTTTCTTCTTGTTATTGAGTTAACCCTAAATGGGCAAGGGCCGGATGAGAAAAAGCATGTTTGCATTGTTCAATCTGTCAACCTCGAAATATACAGTTGAAGTTCAACAGTTCGCCATTGTGTTATGTCCCTTTGTCGCCGTTCACCACGATCTTGCGCCACTATAATGTTTTTCTCCGTCCTTAAAGTTTGGTACATTGCATCAGCTTCCTTGACTTTGAGACTGACACTGTTCTTGAATTTTACTAGTCCTAAAGACTGATTTTGATTATAATTGGACAAAGTCAACTGCGCGAAGTCTACTTCGCGATGCTCGCCGCACGAAGCTTTGGCACTGAACCTTCGGTAAAAACACTTCGCGATGCTCGCTGCACGAAGCTTTGGCACTGAACCTTCGGTAAAAACACTTCGCGAAATTATCGCAAAGTCAACTTCGAGTTAAATTAAGAAATGCTTTTTACCTCGAACCGTTTTTTTCTTCTTCAAAGTACAGGTAAACAAGTCACTGAGCAGTCATAACTACAGTGGAACACCCCTTTTAAGACTTCAACAAGAAACTTGGTTGATTAAAATCAACATGGCCGAAGCAATGTTTTCATAAAAGAAGCGGTATTATACGGGCACATGTTGAATTTGGGTTACATGTGTTGCAGAGTATTTGAAAATCCGTAATAAAAACATGCAAAGAAGAGTGATAGGTCCCTGTTGTGAATATAGTCAAGTGGATAAATTGATTACTTATGTTTCACACTAGTTTTGCTGTTAGATAGAGGAGACGGTTTGGCGGTCATGGGTTGTAGGTTATGCAACTTTAAGAGCAAGGCGCATGGTGCATGTTCTTGTGATCGTTTTGATGAAAGCGTCATGAAGAGGGTGTTACAAATACAATGTAAATTTTGTTTTTGATGTTTGGTCTTCGTTGTAAGATTGTGATGTGTTTAACCAACGAGATACAATGCTATTTGGGACATGGTAATAATTGGTTGCCGGTATGGACGATATTCTGTGCTGTTATGGTTTGAGATTGTTGGCAGGGGTGAGTAAAAGTGTGACCGACTCAGCGCAGAGATGATCGAAGAGATTGTTTCGTAGTCTATTAGTGTTGTGACGAGCGTTGGCTAATGGTAACGAGTACATATGTGTGTAGTTGTATTTGACCATACAATGCCGAGCCTTCAAACAGAACATTATCCAAATCAGTAGGCTGAATAACACTGAGTACGTCGTCTGCTGACGCCGGTTGGTGCACAGAGTCATTTGTCAAACCTGAAAAGAACAACAACGCAGCCAGCGCAATTGCCGTGCACTGACGACCACGCACCGGATCAAAAATAGCACAACCTTGATGTAAATTTGCAAGTAAACTTCTCCTTACCATCGTTGCTGTTGAAAACTGGCGCGTTCACTGACTTTGAAGGAAATACGTAGTCTTGGGCCCAAAGACTGAAGACCAAGGTGCTTTACCCCACTTCTGACCCGAATCACCCCCCTCCTGCTAGGTACACGTGCACTCAAGTTAACCTCTGCTTTGACCTGTGTGCCAGGAGTCGGATGGGAGAGAGAGAGAGAGCGAGAGAGAGAGAGAGAGAGAGAGAGAGAGAGAGAGAGAGAGACACACACACACACACACACACACACACACACATAGACAGAGACAGACATAGAAAGACAGAAGCGGAGAGACTCAGAGGGAGACAAAGACATACATACTCAGAGAGAGAGAGAGAGAGAGAGAGAGAGAGAGAGAGAGAGAGAGAGAGAGAAAAAAAAAACTGTAACTGATCTCGTGAGAACGGTAACAAAACGAGACATGTCAGCTCTCCGAACGCATTGCAATAGATGACCGCTCCTGCGGCCATCAAAAATTGTTTTACACTCAGGTCTTAAAATGGAGGTGAATTTACAGAGTTTACGAACACAACATTTCAAAGATGAAGGTATAAAAAAAGGGGGAGCGGGGGTCTTAAATTGGTGGGTTTTAAATGGGGGGTACCACTGTGCCGGTATCACCGCGTTCTTCATCAATTTCACTTTTGGAGGTCTAGAGCCCTGCCATAAGACTAAGAGTCAGTGGCAAGGATGGGAGGCGCTCCGTTCCATTGGTACGTTGTTTTAGCGGCGGCAGCGCGGCAGAGAGTGGGATAATCAATAAAACAGTGAGATGTAGACAATCGATAAAAGACGGGCACAAGTGGAAGCCGGGCTGTGGCATGCGGGCTGTGTTGGGTGGGCGGGGTTGGGGGAGGGGGGTTAGAGGGGTGTGTGTGTGCGGCATGGATCTATTCCCAGTGTCAACAGCGCCGTCACCCCACGCCGGCCATCACACCATCTCCACCACCACCACCACCACCTTCACCGCCTCCTCCTACACTACTTTGGAACTCCTGTTTTACGACCTCTAAAAAAACCGACCACATTAAAAAAAGAATCTGAGCTTTAAGGAACCTTTTACCTTTTACTTTGATACGCCTGAATTTGATTTGACCGAACACAGACAGACATACAGACAAACACACACACACACACACACACACACATGTATACACACACATAGACTTTCTTTCTTTCTTTATTTGGCGTTTAACGTCGTTTTCAACCATTCAAGGTTATATCGCGACGGGGAAAGGGGGGAGATGGGATAGGGGGAAAGGGGGGAGATGGGATAGAGCCACTTGTTAATTGTTTCTTGTTCACAAAAGCACTAATCAAAAAATTGCTCCAGGGGCTTGCAACATAGTACAATAATTATATGACCTTACTGGGAGAATGCAAGTTTCCAGTACAAAGGACTTAACATTTCTTACATACTGCTTGATAAAATCTTTACAAACATTGACTATATTCTATACAAGAAACACTTAACAAGGGTAAAAGGAGAAACAGAACCGTTAGTAGCCTCTTACGACATGCTGGGTAGCATCGGGTAAATTCTTTCTCGTCCCAACCAATATGGGACTCCCCCTAACCCGCGGGGGGTACACACATAGACGAAGGATCCCGAAAGCTGACAAATTCAGAGCACACTCGCATCTCACATGTATACGACACATACATAATGGTCGAACTGACAGATAACTGGCATATAAGAATGTGGTCACAGTGACCTGCCCATTCCAAGCCCACACAATACATTCATACATGCACGCACTCGTGCACACAAATTAGAGAACGCACAAAGTAACAACACGAGTGGACGAAAAGATTATAGAACAGGGTTTAGCCTGGGAGAAAAAGGCAATGGGACATTTGTTCCCCTCAACCAAATTCCGATGGGACATAGTCGAAGGCAAGAAGCGCCTAAGAGGCCTGTACGCGTTTTGACCAACGATACAATATGGTGCCATCTGAGAATTAGCCGCTATATGGTGTTATCTCTGTATGTGTGTGTGTGTGTGTGTGTAATCCGATGTAAAGTGTACATTTGGTGGCACAGTGGTACATAATCTCAATGCGCCCTTTGACGCACTTAAGGGAATTGTGATGGGACATTTTCAGATTTAATGCGCCAATGGCGCAGGGCGCACTAGTAAATGAAACCCTGTAAAGAAGATTGAGAACTCGACCATGGACTCCAACGTTTCGAGTGCCTGGCCTCTTACACACGAACAGACTGACGACACATGCAACCACGAACGTACAGACATTGTCATTTGTAGTACCTACAATCTTAGTAAAATGCGATCTTTTGTAAAAGTAAAAACCCAAGATGATGGTTGCATAACGTAGCTCTAGGGATATACGCAATATGGTTGACGCAATGGTTTATATACAAGAAGTCATATATGGTTAAACAAGCACACACGACAACACAGAGTACCACTCACTTGGTTTATCCCTGGAGGATAGCTGTCGCTGCAGCTTGCTCTGCTCCTGCTGCAGTTCGTGGGACAGGGAGGTGAACTTCTGCAGCAGTACCTCCAGCTCCGAGCTGCTCGACGACGGGATTCTGGGGATGGAGTAGACGGGCCCGTCATCGTCACTCATCGCCCCGGCGTACGTCTCGTAATCAGAAGCAAATCCACGAGAATCTGGAGGCCGATGGTGCGTGAAGATCACCTCGGAGTCCGAGTTGTAGCACTCCGGAGACCTACTCCGCAGTAAGCGAGTGTAGCGCGACTTGGAGTGGAGCAGGTCGCGCAGTCTTTCCTGAGATTTGCGGTCCTCGTGGTAGGGTCTATAGGGAGGTACTGGAAGACCCTCCCTGAACGCCCCGAGGTTCATGTAAGGGGGTTCCGAATACACAACGTTGTCGTCCGAAAGATAAGCACCGTGAGCTGGCTGGTGTGCAGCTGCCGAAGGCATAGGCTTGGAGGGTGAGCGCGGGGGGAGTTTCCGACCGACACTGTCGGGGATGAGGTATTTCAAGTACTCACGTTCACCCACAAAGTTGGTCCCTATACCACCGACAGTCGGGGCCGACGCGGCCAGCATGGAGGCGGAGGGACTGAGGTGTGAGCCGGGACTCTCCATCACGCCGTGTTCTATCAGCTCCTGCACCACGTACGCTCGCTCCCGCTCCCTCTCCGCCCGGTCCTTGGCCGACTCCACGCTGCGCGGCAAGGAGCCGTCACTGGAGTTGCCGCTGTCCGGCCCGTCGTCCGTCAGCAGCCTGGCCTGGGCCTTGTCCGGCGAGATGAAGATGCTGGCGTAGCGCGAGGCCACCACGCGGTCCTGGAGCACGTGCTGCCTGGAGTGCACCAGGTCGGCGGGGTTGAAGGACTGCTGCGCGTACGACTCGAAGGCGTCTGGACACATCTCGGTGAGCTCCAGGGCGGTGGCTGAGGACGACCTGCCTTTCTTGAGCACCACGATGGGCGGGTCGTCCCGCTCCGTCAGCGCCAGGGAGGGGCACGACTTGTTCTTGTTGCAGTTCCTGCGCGTCCTGATGGTGAGCACCAGCTTCTTGGGGATGGACATGAGGATGACCACGTCGTCCAACGACATGTTGCTCACCCGCACGTTGTTCACCGTGATGATCTCGTCGCCCACGTGCAGCAGGCCGTTGCTCTCCGCCACCGTGCCCATCTGGATCCGGGAGATGAACACGCCATCCAGACGGTCGAAACCGTTGCCCTCGCGGATGTAGAAGCCGAGCGTCTGCCCCGGCCGCTTGATGATCTCTACGGTCTCCACGACGAAGGAATCGTCCTGCACCTCCATGCTCTTTATTCCCATCTCCAGCGCGCCTCCCCCTGAAGCACGTGACTTGCCATGGGGAGGAGCGGTGTGACGACTCCCTCCTGCTGTGGCGGCGGCGTTGTCTTGCGCTCTCCTGGGGTCGTGAGGGTGGGACTGTGAGCTTGGACCGGGGGTACTCCACGTGCACTCCACGCGCCGCTCTCGCTCGCCGCCACTCTCACTGAGACTTCGGGCCGCTCTTCGCTGTGTGGCGGGAGTTCGAGATCGCCCATACTGGGGGGGCTGCCTGCCCGGGGTTCCCTGGCTCTCCCCCGGCCCTCCCTCCCAGTGATCGCCCTGCACGTCTACACGCCAGCTGGCCTCGGCACCAGCCGCTCCTCTCTCTAGGGTGGACGAGGCCGCGACTGTGGTGCGTTGGAGCGAGTGATGATGATGATGCTGTTGTTGTTGCTGCCGCCGCTGCTGGTTCTGTGCCCCTGAGCCCGACGCGTGGTCCCTGCTGCGCGATGTCTTATGTCTGTTGGGGTCCTGTGCCATCGACTGCTCCTCCTCCTGGAAAAAAACAACAACAAACGTTACGATCCATGAAATCCCCGGCAAAACAAATAGACTGCTAACGTTCCGAATCAAGAAAAGAAAAAAGGTTACATTTTGTTAATGTTTATTCAGGACAAAACGAACACGTTCACAAGAACCTTGACCCAACAGCCTTTAAAGTGGACAAAACGAACACGTTCACAAGAACCTTGACCCAACAGCCTTTAAAGTGGACAAAAAAGAGACAAGACAGCAACAGATTAAGAAATGTTGCTTAAAATGATCTTCGATGGTCGTGGCAATGATATATATATATATATATATATGACAAACATTTCACTTTTTTTTCTTTTTTTCCTCTTGTTACCATGTTTAAATAAAAACTGAAAAATAAACAAGAAAGTTTAGTTTATGGAACGTTTATTTCGGATGTGACAGGGTGACGCAGTTGTCCCCCTTTCACAGGCACCAACAGACAGTGTTGTCTGCTGGCCTTGAAAGTGAGCTATTTGTAGCTTTACATTTCATGTGCGTCAGCTATACGACACCTGTGAATTGTTTAGAACGGTTTAACAATTATGGGGCCTCACTGCTGTTGTCTCTTTGTATGCGTTCATGCCCCTACTGGTTTCCCCGTGAGGGCGTAAAACAGATCAATCATCTCCTGGTATGCTCATACAAACGTTCGAGTTCAGCAAAGCAGATGTTAATTTTATTTTACAGGGTTATTAATTTAGCTCGAAATTACTCCAGTTGGACTGGTCGCGTTGCCTCCAAAGGTGAATCGAGTGCTTCGTGCGCTTGCATAATTTATATATATATATATACATGATATAGATAAAACGAAACATTAACGAGTACGTCGACCTGGTCTTTGTAGTACAGTGTACACGGACAGATAATAATGAGACAATGAAAGGAACTTAGCCGAGTGGGCGTTGACTTCGATCTCTACATCAAGTATTTACGTTATTGATCTTTTTCTACGTCCACATCGCAGCTTGGAATGTTGCACGCAATATACACTCGCCTCGCACAACACTGTTACCAATCCCTTTTGAACTCAGATTGTAGCTCGAGACGGCGCATTGTGTCTACACACACACACGCACACACACACACACACACACACACACACACACACACACACACACGGGGATGGCCAAATATCAAAATTGTAACTCACCAACCGGTCGAGTCACTTTAAGAAAGTTACTAGTCCCCCAGAAATGTCACCGACACTGGCCCGGTACATATCACAGTTGCTGCATCTGCAGTGATTATATGTTTTTTAAACTCGATATTACAACCAAAGTGTTGCATTGGTCCAGAATGTTCACTGGCTAGCCGGGCGAGTTGCCTGGCGGTTTCTACTAGCCCGGCTTATGTTTTTTACTCGCCCCTAGCGATCGGGCTGACGATTTGGCCATCCCTGCACACACTCACACTGTGACACACACATACACATTCACTCACCACTCTGTGTTCACATCACGGCCCTGGACAGCACAGTGTTTTGTTCTACACACAACATTCACACGGCAGCATCAGCAACAATCACTCTGTGAAATCCAAACGTTCAGGACGACGTAGCCTCTTACACCTGTGCACACACCATTAACACACATGTATAGCGGTAATGCTATTTTCATCCTGCGTTCTTTTAGTGAAAGCATGTCCTTGGATACAGAAGTAGTGTCCACAGCACTGATCAATATTAGCGACAGAAACGCTTCTGGAGGATCCTTGGGTTGGTGTAACGATCCACTAAAGTACCTTGTACCACACACTCCTTCCCGTGGAACACCATCTCATCTCAGATGCACATAAGTACAGTGAAAACAGTTCTGATTACCATCTCAGATCTGGCCGGGCTTTCACGAGGGATAAGAGTAAAGACCAGCCCTCCACGTGGACACATACCCACACACAGTCAGCCTGGGTGCTCTCTGTGCACACTCAGAACTTTTTAATGGTTGCTTTTTAACAAATTAATTCATCCCAAAATATTGCAACTGTCAGAGTGCTGAATTTTGGTATGTGACCAAGTGGAGGGATGGTCTTATTCCATAAAAAAAAATCCTCGGCAAATCTGAGATGGTGAGCCGAACTTGTTTTAACGAGGAGTGCCTTTAAGTAAAATCCTGGGCATATATTACAGTTAAGAAGGTTCTGTGTCATGTGTCAAACTTTGCTGTGACTCATCAATCGGACACATTGCGCCAAATCTCGCTGTGTGTTCGCCACAGCATTTAAAAAAAATGAATGACATGCAAATGTACTCAATAATTAGAGGTACACGCGAATAAAGAATACTTTCACAATAAATGCATTCTCCTTTTGTTGTGGTATAACTGGTACACAATGTAGTAAGCGGTTCGAAAACAAACTGTGTGTGTGTGTGTGTGTGTGTGTGTGTGTGTGTGTGTGTGTGTGTGTGTGTGTGTGTGTGTGTGTGTGTGTGTGTCTCCGTCAATGCCGTTTTTGGACACTCTTTCTGTCTCTCTCTCTCTTGGTCGTTTTCTGTGACTCTCTGTGTCTGTCTCTCTCTCTCTCTCTTTCGTCTTCTGTGACTCTCTCTCTCTCTCTCCCCCCTCTCTCACTCTCTCCGAGAAACACAGGCTGTGTATCTGTGTATCTGTCTCTCTCTCTCTCTTTCTCTCTCTCCCTCTCTCCCTTTCTCTCATTCTCTCTCTCTCTCTCTCTCTCTCTCAGTCTCGGCTCTCTCTCTCTCTCTCTCTCTCTCTCTCTCTCTCTCTCCCTCTCTCTCTCTCTCTCTCTCTCTCGATGAGGGCTGGATGTAAAAAAGCACCTGTTTGCTTATGCCATTACCCTCGTTAATAAAGAATTTGTCATTGTCTCTCTCTCTCTCTCTCTCTCTCTCTCTCTCTCTCTCTCTCTCTCTCTCTCTCTCTTATTTTCGCAAAGAGTCAGTTGGCTACGCGTCATGATGTACAGTTGTGCAGGAAAATGTTTACGGTTATACAAGTTAAGCTCCATATTATAACCATACATCTGTGTAGCACCAAAGGCGCACTCAAAAATATCAGGTTCGGTACATCGAACGTAATTGTGATCAAACGAGCACATACCAGCAGTCCAGGCAATATAACGAGAGCTGTGAACACAGACGGTAAACACACCTGTAGCGCACCGTTCAATTTACACCAGGTATATGGCCCCACCACAGAGACACACGAGAACCCTGTTCGGAGGGAAAAGTTGTAAATCAAACTTCCACAGCTGTTGTTGCCCTAGACGCTAAGCCTATAATTATTGTATTGCGCATGTATGGGGGATTTCCAATGAAAAATACGCATGTAACGTATTTTTATCAATTTTATCTTTATTTAAAACGTGACTTTTGAAGCACTGGACTATGAAAAAAGATCTATACATGTGAAAACTAACGTGTAACGTATTTCTATCAAATTTATCTTTATCAAAATATAGACTTTTTGAAGCACCGGACGATGAAAAAAAAAAGCTGTAATCTTTTACGGAAATGAGATAAACTTTCGGACTTACTATAACAGGGCTCCCCACGAACGCCCGTCCTAGAGGGTCCTGGGACCCCCACTTTTAATGTTTAGAGGGTCCATGGACCCCCTTAGTAGAGTTTTAGAGGGTCCCAAGAGTTCCGGATCCCCAAACCCCTTATTTACATATAACGCATTGTGATCGCGAATAATGTGATATGAACTGGGTTTATTACTAGAATATTAGAAGAGGACACTTCCAACTATACCAAGTCAAATGCAACACACACGAACACTTTCTTCCCGCGTGAAAATGGGATAATTTGTGTTTGCACTTTGACTTAGCTGACGACTAAAGTCTGAAAAGAGTATACGGGACGCACGACAGATGTAATTGAGTGCGTCCCGGGACCCGCTCTTTGTAGGTTTAGTGCGTCCCGGGACTCCCTCCATGAATTTCTAGTACGTTATTTCGGCTTCTAGTGCGTATAGGACGCAGGGACGCGCTCTATGGAGAGCCCTGCTATAATCATGATTACAATGCACATTTATGTATGGGGGATGGAGTCTTGCTCTATATTCCATGGTTTCACCAGACCTCTGGAGCAATGGGCCACCCACTTTCTTGGACACTTCCCGTGTAAACAAATCGGCCCATCATCTTTCCTTGGGATAAGAAAATCCCTCTGCCAACAATCAACAAATTGAGTGCTGTGTATTGCTGTCTATTGCAGAGTGGGACATTTTTCGATGAGTTTATTTCTCAAGTTTGTTTGTTTGCTTAACGCCCAGCCGACCACGAAGGGCCATATCAGGGCGGTGCTGCTTTGACATATAACGTGCGCCATACACAAGACATAAGTCGGCGCAGCACAGGCTTCACGTCTCACCCAGTCACATTATTCTGACACCGGACCAACCAGTCCTAGCACCAGAGACATAGATATGTCTCTGCTAGCACTGACCCCATAATGCCAGACGCCAGGCGGAGCAGCCACTAGATTGCCAATTTTAAAGTCTTAGGTATGACCCGGCCGGGGTTCGAACCCACGACCTCCCGATCACGGGGCGGACGCCTTACCACTAGGCCAACCGTGCCGGTCTATTTCTCAAGTAGCATTGGTGTCTGTCTGCAAAATAATTCAGAAACAAATGCAATTTGTTGGTTTTAGGTCCTGTCGTCCTAGCTAGCTGCAAGCATCGTGCATGACGTGTTCATCCCCCTGCTTCCCCACCAGTGTTTTGACAAGGACCAGTCACAGCACGTGAGTCAGTGCCCATGACCCGCGTAATGCTCCATTCTTCACACAACACGGGCTAAACACACACACACACACACACACACACACACACATGTATACACACACACACACACAAACACACACACACATATATGTATACACACACACACACACACACACACACACATGTATACACACACACACACACACACACATGTATACACACACACACACACACTTCGTTCAATAGATCTATATATTTGTGATTCTTATATTAAATAATTTTTAGTGAGTGTTGGATGTGTGGTGTGAAGGTGTGTGGAAACTTAAACAGTAAAAGTAAGCTGCGATTTTTTAGGGTTAGTTTGTTTTTACGTCTTGTGATTTCATTTACGGTTTTTGTGTGTGTACGATGAGCCTAAAGAAAAATGTCCGTAAACCCCACTCAGATAATGAAGTTTTATTGTATGTATTGTATTGTTTTGCCTTGTATTGTATCGTATGACATTGTAATGTATTGTATTGCATTGCACTATAGTGCCATTTATTCCCCCCTCTGCTTCTTTACCTCTGTAAACTTGTAGAGCTAGTTATTTTTCGATAAACACCCAGCAACCAAACAAATAACGACCCAGCAACAGCCTGAATCCTCGATAGCGCAATGGGTTGAGAAGCTGTTCTGCGTCGGTACTACTTTTGCGACTGAAAAGTTCCGAACGCTCTAATGTACGAAGTATACATCTCTGGAGCAAACAATACAAACATACCGCATTTAAATTAACAACTACAGGCTTGAACACATGAATCTCCATATAAAATCCATGAGTTTGGTTGTTTTCTGAATCTAGATCTGCTGTGCACAAACGTTCATCACAAGCAAATTCCCAAGGTAAGTAACTCTCATACTTTGTCTAGCGACAAGAGTAGCTCCCCTTTCAAATTTATTTTCACTCAGTTTCTTCGACAACAGACTGCAATCCGACGGTCAGTTTTCAACAATATTTCATTTAATAAACAGATCACACGCAACCAAATGCACACATCTCATCAATTTAAACAACATAAAGCGGTTTCATACACTATTTTCCCCAGAAAACTGAACTTCATACAGTTTTTAACGTTGGAACACGGGTGCAAAAGTTCGTCTGCTAGTCCCATTTGACGAAAGAACATTATCCTAAGCGATACCAAAACATATACAGAACACACAATATCTGCCTTTGCCGCCACAGCAGAATAACAGCATATCTGTGTACTTGATTTTAGTCCAAAATAGGAAAACTGACAAGAAGTGTTAACAGAATGGAATGATTTGCACGGAACTATACAACCGCGCATTAATCGATCGCCTGCGCAGGTTGACTGGTTGAGTGAATAGGATTCGATCAAACTTTCGCAAAAAAACTCCTCTTTTCTTTGAATAACTGAAGAAAGGAAGAATAAAGAGGTTACACACCTCGTCCCAGTGATTATAAAAAATAATGGTCTCAGTTCGCGGTCATGAAAAAGCTCGCTAAAGCTCGCATTTTTCATGATCCGCTAACTTCGACCATTATTTTTTAATAATCACTGAGACTCGGCATGTAACCTCTACGTATTGTATTTTATTCCCCCCTCTACTTCTTTACCTCTGTAAACTTGTAGAGCTAGTTATTTTTCGATAAACACCCAGCAACCAAACAAAATAATCACTGAGACTCGGCATGTAACCTCTACGTATTGTATTGTATTGTATTGTATTGTATTGTAATGTAATGTATTGTATTGGGTGTATGGTCATTTGACAACGACGTCACGCTCCGTCGATTTGCAAGTTGCCTCTGATTTCACACCTTTGCACATCTAGTGTGACAAACAAGACTTCCTCAAGACTTGCTGTATTTGTGTGAATATGGTCAGAACTGGTCTCGATGGCAATGGCTGTCCAGGGCTGAGCATCCAACAAGGCAGTATGATGCACATAGGCGCACATCTAAAGTGGGACATAGACACCGTGACCAAGGCTATTTAGAAACTTTTCTGTTTTGCAACATTAAAGAAAACGCTGACTTAAATTTGATGATTATATATAAGTGCACACTGACAGCCAACACCTAAAATCGTGTGCAGGCCTGGGATGTCAACCTTACCATACCGATACCTTCAAGTTCAGAGACAGCACAGGCACATCAAACCATTTCCAAGCTTAAACTTCAATAATGTTCAGCGGAAACGAAATAGCAAGGAAACAAACAATGGCAAGCAAACAATCCATCTGAAATTTTATAAGAATGATGTCAAAATGACAAGTTCTCAACTTGCCGTAGAAAGATCAGAACCTCGGTGTCGCCTTTCTGACCAATCACGTTTTTCGTGAGTCAGAGGTGACACATTTAATCTTGATCACCTTTCAACAACCCACAAGTATGTGACCTTCTTCAAGACTCGTACAGAAACCGTGACAGCATTGTGGCTAATGGTGCTTACCTGTCATTGTGGCCTGAGCTACCAATGCACAGCAGTTGACAATAGTGGTGACGGATCGCACGTTAGAAAGCCGGTGAATTAATCGCACTGCTACTCGCTCCGAACAGACACACAAATCGAAGCGCAAGCACACTTGTCTTGTACACGTATCTAGCACAAATCAAGTATCCTTCACTCCTTCCACATTCAAAAACCTGCTGCTTTTATGTCTGCCCGTGTTTAGTAGTAGTGGCTGCTGCCGGTCTCTCGACAAGAAGAGCCAGAGAGGATTGGAGGGCAGGCCATGGCTTCACTCAGCGGCGGTCTGGTAGACGAGGCAGCGGTCGATGAGGGAAGCTGGGGCTAGCTAGCTATCACGGTCACCGGGCGACCGGCATAGTGCAAAGTGACGGTGTTCCACTGGCACTGTCTGTCCCCCCGATGCCGGCGTGTAATGGCCGCTTCCCTCAGTTCAGAGTCCACCGCCGCACAGCCAGCCACCGGGCTGAGGTAGACCTTCACACGACTAACGTCCTTCCTAAAGACCGACCCCCTCTCCTCACTTGCCACACCACACCGACACAGCACTGGAGACCATGGAAGGGAACGAGAGCACGTGAGACACGGTTACACACTTGTCTGCGACCACAGCTTATAGGGAGGCTCTCTTGGCCCTCCACCGAGTCATTAGCGAGGTAATATCCCGCCCGTTGCTTCCAACCTAATTGTTTGCTTCTGCGCACTTCATGGTAAGCGTCGATAAGAGTCGGGCTGGGGAAGGGTCGCGCCGAGATGTGTGGCTGCCGCCATGACGACGTCACATACAGGCAGCGATAGAGGATGTCCGCGGCTCTGGGCCAGCCGAGTCTAGCAATGATGGCCCTTGTCTCGGCGGGCCTACCCTGCACCAGGAGGAAACCTTGAGGGAATGTTCTGATCGATAAGGTGAAGGTTGATTGGAGTGGAGAGCGAGCGCGGCAGTGAGACAGTGAACGACACGGGGAGGAGGAAAATCACAGTCTCGTCTCCTCGCTCTACTCTGGTGCCAGAGCCGCGCTGTGTGTCTCTATCTCACATCACCTTGCCGCACCACCACCACTACCACCACCACCACCTTCACGAAGCTCTTCCTTCATTGACAGTTACTGCGGCGGCAGTTTCAGTTCTCAGCTCTACAAAATCAAACTAAAGCCTCACTGAGAGGCTGCGGTTGTTCTCTGATAGATGGAACGGTTTTCTTCCACCGCTATTAAATTTGCCGGCTCAGGAACAAATCAATACAAGGCAGAAACACTGCAAGCATTCAGTGTGACTCAAACAGGAGAGCCAGCTTCCAATAAAAGCGAACGCGGAAAAAGTGGAAGCACACGCGCCGGTCAGAAAGAGTTCTCTACACACGGCTCTGCCTGTCTCACGCACGTGCTAAATGACATCATCCTATTAACGCATGCGCATTGCTGTAACAATTGTCATTGACAGAAGCGGTCTTTTGTACTCGGTCCCCTACGCTGTATCGAATATTGACGCAGTGAGAATGACATGATATTATCCAGGGCAGGTTTTGATACTGTGGAGAACAGGTAATACAGAAAAATTGTATAACGCTGGAATTGGACACGTTCGAAGCGGGTGGTCACTAAGCCTGGAACATTATTGCCGCTGCGTTGGACGTTATCATGGAAAATGTTTCATAAAAATTAAACAGACATGATGGCATTGGACGTTCAGATTATTGAGCCTTCAATACATCGTTTGTTCTTGAAGGCACAGTGCGGCTCGGATTCGGCCGCTTGGAATAAGAACATCCGTCTGCTTGTAAACATTCCAAAAATCAACATCGTAGACGGCTTCCTGTGAAGAGTTGGAGTTTGTATTTTTGATGAATTTTTTTCGCAGATTGACACTAGTGGCTTTTAAGAAATGAAATCATAACCAAATGTCCCCCTCTGCACAAGAAGCATCGGGACACAGGCACTCGTCACGAGGTGGGCGGGGGATGGCTGATTGTTGGTATGTGTCCAAGTGGAGGGATGGCCTCATCCAACGTAAAAGCCTGGTGGTGAGCCCACATTTTACACGGAAAGGACTGTGCCTTAATTCATCGCTCCTTCGTAAAGGCTTCCGCAGCATCAAACGTTGGCTCAACGGAATGGGCTTGAGCTCGTTGCGAAAGATAATTAGTTAAGCCCTGGTAAACCGCTGCAATTTTTCTACAATTTACCCTGTTACACGCTGGAATGAACGTATACGAGCAACCAAGTCAAATATTCAAGGTTAAGACTTCACAATGGGCTTTGCAACCAAGGCTAAAATTGTCGATGATTAACAAGGTTAAGACAATAGAATGGCCGTGGCAACCAAGCCTAACATTTCCTATGAATAACAAGGTTACAACTATATTGTGGCCGTTGCAAGTAAGCCTTATATTGTAGAACATGGTAAAGACAATAGCATGGCCATTGCAAACAAGGCTTATATTTTCTATGATGAACAAGATTACGACTATATCTGCCGTTGCAAACAAGCCTTAAATTAAGCACAATGAAACAAGGTTAAAGGACCCCAACAGGCTTTTTTTGGTGTCAAAAACGCGTTCATTTGCGTTTTGGCGTGACTTAGGTTAACCGACTTAGGTTAACCAGGCATATGCATGCCGTAGGAAATTGTTTTCTCACCTTCCCTCACAGGGTTTAGTTTATTTCGGAATCGTTTTGGGCCATAATCCGACGAATTTTGTGCGAGGCGTTTTCGCGTTCCGATCTGGCGGCCATTGTATCGCGAACGTCCGCGAGAGTACGGAAGTGGTGAATTCTGGGTAAAATTCCGATCACGTCACAAATAGTGAAGCAACTTTAACTGCTGAACCTTACAGTTTTGAGCCTGGGGGTTAAAATGAAGGGTCTGCGCGCCCGGTGATTAGTAATTTTTTGAGTCACTTGAGAAAAAGTGACTCTATGTAATCGGTCAGTGTTAGTCTGTCCGGCCGGCCGGCCGGCCGTCCGGCCGGCCGTCCGGCCGGCCGGCCGTCCGTAGACACCACCTTAACGTTGGACTTTTCTCGGAAACTATCAAAGCGATCCGGCTCATATTTTGTTTAGTCGTGACCTCCAATGACCTCTACACTTTAACGATGGTTTCGTTGACCTTTGACCTTTTCAAGGTCACAGGTCAGCGTCAAAGGAAAAATTAGACATTTTATATCTTTGACAAAGTTCATCGGATGTGATTGAAACTTTGTAGGATTATTCTTTACATCAAAGTATTTACATCTGTAGCCTTTTACGAACGTTATCAGAAAAACAAGGGAGATAACTAGCCTTTTCTGTTCGGCAACACACAACTTAACGTTGGGCTTTTCTCGGAAACTATAAAAGTGACCGGGCTCAAATTTTATGTGAACGTGACTCCCAGTGACCTCTACACTTTGACGTCTGCTTTGGTGACCTTTGACCTTTTTCAAGGTCACAGGTATGTCTTGAAGGAAAAAAATTGAAATATCATATCTCTGAAACTATTCATCGGATTTGATTCAAACTTTATAGGATTATTCTTTACATCAAATTATTTACATCTGTATTGTGTTGTGAATAGCAATTTCTTCCTGTCCATCTGATGCCTCATATAATATTCAGAACTGCGAAAGTGACTCGATCGAGCGTTTGCTCTTCTTGTTTTACAAATCACGTTAATGCTCCCGATATTTTCTTGTCATCTCCAAAGTCAAGGCACAAAAACAAAATCCCTTGACTTTTGGGGTACCGCGACTGTTTATGTTTAGATATATTTTTTTTTTCATTACTAGATTGTCCCGTCGCTGGGAAATTTGGGTCACTTCCTCCCAGTGGAAAGCTAGCAGCAACAAAGTCGCACTACCCCAAAGTCAAGGGATCTATGGGATTTTTTTTCTTTTCTTTATTGTCCCATCGCTGGGAAATTCGGGTCGCTTCCTCCCAGTCAGTGGAAAGCTAGCAACAACAGAGTCGCGCTACCCCAAAGTCAATGAATCTATTACATTTTTTTTCATTTCTTTATTGTCCTATCACATTCCACAACTTGGACACATACCACAACTTCAACACATTACCACGTCTTGGACACATACCACATCTTGGACACATACCACAACTTGGACACATACCACATCTTGGACACATACCACAACTTGGACACATACCACAACTTGGACACATACCACATCTTGGACACATTCCACAACTTGGACACAGACCACATCTTAGACGCATACCACAACTTGGACACATTACCACATCTTGGACACCTACCACAACTTGGATACATACCGCAACTTGGACACATACCGCAACTTGGACACATACCACAACTTGGACACATTACCAAATCTTGGACACATTACCACATCTTGGACACATACCAAAACTTGGACACATACCACATCTTGGACACATACCACAACTTGGACACATTCCACATCTTGGATACATTACCACGTCTTGGACACATACCACATCTTGGACACATACCACAACTTGGACACATTCCACATCTTGGACACATTCCACAACTTGGATACATTCCACAACTTGGACCACAAGCGCGACTCTTGTTGCTACTAGCTTTTCACTGGGAGGAAGCGATCCGAATTCGCCAGCGATATAGGACAATAAAGAAATGAAAAAAAGAAAAAGAAATCTAATGGATCCCTTGACTTTGGGGTAGCGCGACTCTGTTGCTGCTAGCTTTCCACTGGGAGGAAGCGATCCGAATTTCCCAGCGATGGGGACAATAGGCTGAATAGAGAAATGATTTTTTTTTATTTTTATTTTTTACATTTTTACAAATCGCGGTTTTAGATTCGACGTAATTTGTACAATATTTTTACATTTTTACAAATCACGGGTTAACAGCTCAGTTGGAGGTATAATTGGTGTCAGTGTGTAGACATACAAGCTGGGGGAGTAGCTTAGGAGCCGGCGAGCAAATAGCTGTACCGTATCAGCGGCTGTTGCTAGAGATCGTTCTTATTGCGGCGTCCGAGTTGAGACGGAAGTGTCCCATCTATCTGGGTTGATAATCGGGGATTAATGTAGAGTTGTATCCTCTTAGTCAGGTTTGAGGCACAAAGTTTACGAGGAAAAACCATTCTCTCTCAAGGGTGGAAGTCAAATGTCTGCCAGACTCAGCAAATAGATTAGGCAGCCCATGATCACTGTTGAGATTGTAGTTGAAGTTCTATCGGATTTGTTGTTGGTTATGTTGTTGAAGACGTATATGTTCTCGAATTTGAGTTGATGTTGTTGTTGTTGTCGTCGTAGATGAAATCAAGGTTGTTACGTGTCAAATCAATCGTGTTCCAACTACTGTTTATCAGTGTAAAGCTGTTGTTGGTGATGTTGTTGACATTGTAGTTGTTGTTGGTTTTTGAGTTGTTGTCAGTGTTGTTGTCGTCGTTGTTGCTGCTGTAGTTGTTGCCCAATGTTGTACTGTGTTGTGGTTGTTGTTGTTTTTGTTATTGTTGATAAAGTTTCGCTGGTTTCTCAACAATGCTGTTGTGGTTGTAGTTGTTGAGGTTGTTGTTGTTGTTGTTGTTATAGTTTCGCTGGTTTCTCAACAATGGTGTTGTTGTTATTGTTATTGTTGATGTAGTTTCGCTGGTTTCTCAACAATAGTGTTGTTGGTGTTGTTGTTGTTGTTGTTTTTTTGTGTTTTTTTGGGGTCCAGCCGATTCATTTTCACAGCCCATTCCTGCTTGAGCCATGAGTCGGATGGAAACAAATGAAAACTCAAGCCCGAGTCCTTTTTTTGCAACTCCGAACGGAACATACGGCAGCAGCACACTCTCTCGGCATGATGTCGGGAGTACGCGCGCGTCCACGGCTGCAGCAAAGACGCAGACCGAGCGTCGCTAATTTCGCTTCCGATGCCTGCATGTGACGTCACAGTCAACGGCTTGCCGCCGCGGGGATTTTGAAGTCTCGCGTTGCAGGCGAATTTGGCCGCTTTTTGAGCATGCATTTTGTGTAAAATTAGACTGATGCAACACAAAACCTGTGATTTACTGTTCGGTTTTTGCATCTTTAGATGCTTACCTATATCATTAAATCAACCCCAACTGCTTTAGCTGACCTTAAAAAGAGCCTGCTATGGTCCTTTAAGACTATGACCAAAGAGTGGCTGTTGCAACCAAAATCGAGGATGAACAAGACTAAGATTTTAAAACACCAACTACCTAAAGTTGTTCAGGGGCGGACGAGGGGGGGGTTTCTGGGGTTTCCGGAAACCCCCCCCCCCAGCCAAAAAATAAAAATATTTTTGTGTGTTTTTTTGGGTTGAGTTTCAATTTTGTGGGTATTAATCAGTGACAAAATCTGCTGCCTGGAACTGGTAATGATCATCCTCAGAATGCACCAGCTTGCACCATTTTGCATCCTTTTTTTCAAAATTTTCCGGGGGGGCATGCCCCCGGACCCCCCTAGCAAGCTAGGCGCTTCGCGCCGTCGGCTCGGCGCTTCGCGCCTTCACACCCATATCTTCACAATATACTTTTGGAAACCCCCCCCCATAAAATGAACTGATCCGCCCCTGTTGTTTATGATAAACAAGGTTAAGACTGTATAATGGCTATTGCAACCGAACCTAAACTTGTCAATGATCAACAAGGTTCAGACTATAGAATACAGATGGCCGTTACAGACAAGAACTTAACAGCCATGGCATTGTGTGTGTGTGTGTGTGTGTGTGTGTGTGTGTGTGTGTGTGTGTGTGTGTGTGTGTGTGTGTGTGTGTGTGTGTGTGTGTGTGTGTGTGTGTGTGTGTGTGTTGTTGTTGTTTTTGTTGTTGTTGTTGTGTCGAATGGTTTGTGATTTTAAAAAGGGGGTCAGTACAAGTGCTGCTGCCATTGTGGCATTCCTGCCGCGTGCCACTGCATGCCACAACTACAACTGTTGGGTGATACATCCCTATAAACCTCTTCCTTCAGTCCACGCGGACATTACGATAAAGGTGTGTGGCCACTTTCCACATTAATGACCCGTTCATCGGTGTGACACTCATAAAGGCCACCCTCATGCATTATTGAACGCTTCCACAACTAACACAGACCTGATGTGGCTCGCTGCTGACACTCTATAGTCCTTGTCCGTGGTAGTGTCAGTGCAGGGTGTCCGTGGTATTGTCAGTGCAGGGTGTCCGTGGTAGTGTCAGTGCAGGGTGTCCGTGGTAGTGTCAGTGCAGGGTGTCCGTGGTAGTGTCAGTGCAGGGTGTCCGTGGTATTGTCAGTGCGTCCCTAGTATTGTTAGTATCGGTGTGTCCATGGTGATTTTTAGTATCAGTATGTCCGTGGTATTGTCAGTGTTAGTGTGTCCATGGCATAGACCATTTATCCTGAACCGCCAACTAGCTCTCTCTCCGCTCTTTCTCTCTATTACGAGGTAGCGCCTCTCGCATTTAGGAACCTACGCTTACATGGCCTTTCAGAAATCAGGGGGACGTGATATCCGGTGTCGATTGTAAACATGGACGAAGTTGCCGAGGTAAGTTCTGAAAATGCTAAAAATAAACTCAGCAAAAGTGCATATGGAACATGTTTTTCGATGAGTTTTGTTAAGTTTAGTTTGGAGTTTTGGAAAATCCAGTTCATTGTCACCTCCCATTGTCACAAATAACTGGAGCGTGCTTTCTTTTCACTGTCTTCGAATCGGTGGCCTTTCAAACCGGACGCGACGCGCCCCTGAAAGTCGAGAGTCGTAACCTCGAAGGGTCACGTGACGAGTTGGCGGTCCAGGCTATTTGGTCTATGGTCCATGGTGATTTTAAGTGTCAGTGTGTCCGGGCCTAGTATTGTCAATGTGTCCGTGGCATTGTCAGTGTCAGTGTGTCCTTGGCATGGTCACTGTCAGTGTGTCCATGGTATTTCCAGTGTCAGTGTGTCCATGGCATTGTCTCTGTCAGTGTGTCCGTGGCGTGTGTTTCTGTCAGTGTGTCCGTGGCGTGTTCATGGTATTGTCAGTGTCAGCGTGTCCACAGTAATGTCAGTGTGTTCATGGTATTGTCAGTGTGTGCATGGTATTGTCAGTGTCAGTGTGCGCATGGTATTGTCACTGTCAGCGTGTCCACGGTATTGTCTGTCAGTGTGTCCATGGTATTTCCAGTGTCAGTGTGTCCTTGGCATTGTCAGTGTGTCCATCATATTGTCACTGTCATCGTGTCCACGGTATTGTCTGTCAGTGTGTCAATGGTATTGCCAGTGTCAGTGTGTCCATGGCATTGTCAGTGTGTCCATGGTATTGTAACTGTCTGTGTTTCAATGGTATTGTCACTGTCAGGGTGACCATGGAATTGTCACTGTCAGTGTTTCCACGGTATTGTAACTGTCTGTGTTTCAATGGTATTGTCACTGTCAGGGTGACCATGGAATTGTCACTGTCAGTGTATCCATGGGATTGTCATTGTGATAGTTTACCGTCATGCAGCACAGATCTGTGTGTACTTGGTTTTGTGCTTGTGTTCGCAAATGTAGGGGATAATGCGGTAGCAGGAACAAATCCACCCTTATCAGACCAGGCGTGGCCGGGATTCAAACTCAGAGCCTTCCATTCGGAAGGCCGACGTTTTAACCACTAGGCTATTGCGCCCGTCGAAAGCATCCTTCGATAATTTATGGACACATGCACACCAACAAAAAGAATGAACAGCCTCTCTGATTCCTGTTTGGATTGAATTTAAAGGAAAATTATTCATTTAGTTTTACAGATCGACACAGCTATTAGGTACGGAATTCATTCGGCCAAACAAAATCCCTGCTTTGCAAAGAAACTCGCCCGTTTTGAACATCAGGTGGCCAGACAGAATCAGCCAGGAAGAGCTGTGGCAAAGGGCGGGGCAGGAGCCAGCTGACAACCACATCTTGATAGAGAAGTGGGGCTGACACACCCTCAGGAATCCAACGTCCAATACAATGAAACCCCTCTTTTAGAGCCCCGGAATTAAGACCCCCCCCCCTTTGAGACCCTGCTTTCTCAGACATTTTGTTCATGAATAACTTCTGTTAATTTATCCATGCTTTAGGACGATCTCACTCATTTTCAAGACCAAAATAATTGTATCAGATTGTTTTAGGTTTTAAACGAAGGGTACCGCAGTTTCGTTTCGCCCGCCAGACTCTGCCTTGAAACTCGCAGGGTAAAGGGGAGAGGGGAGGGCCTGGCTCGGAAAGAGCTAAAGGCGGGACACTGACGCGAAGTTGAAGAGACAGGGAATTCGAAGCAGGTGGACAGATGCCGACGTGGTCGAGTCCGATGGCCTATAGCCCGTCGAGGGCAAAGGGACGCTGTAAAGAAACCAGCCAGGCTGAGATATTCCCTAGAACGTCCCATGCAAAGTTAAAATGCAAGTGTGTAGGGCAACACAGCCACCACATAAACGCAGCAGCGAAATCTCACGATGGCTCTTTTTCGCACCAGTATCCACCTTTCAACAGTCTCCACCGGACTGATCTCTATTCATCACATTGGCACATTCTAGTTGACATGAAACTAGATTTAATAGGTAACATGCGCCTTGAGTCGCCTGGTGTGGTGAGATACGTGCGCGATATAAATCCTCGTAAATAAAATAAATAAACATGCACCATCGTTCTAACTATGGCACCAACATTCTCGCTCAGGCACAACTATTCCGCTCATCCTGGCACCGGTCGGGCACCCCCATTCTCAATATGGCACTACCAATCTCGCTCTTGTGCCACCATTCGCATCCTGGTACTAAACCAACACCAACACCTACAGACACACAAAACCACCACCACCACCACCACCACCAACAACAACAACAACAACAACAACAACAACAACAACAACAACAACAACCACCACCAAAACACACAAAAACAGTGTCCAAAATATACTGTTGACTTTGACTTAATTCATTCTCATGCATGCCCATGGATTATACTTGAATAAACCATGGTAGGTCTGTCTTTATAAAGGATTATATACAATGCATACATCTTTGATCGGTCCAGGTTTTTTTCTTCTGACTACCTCTCTCGTTGGTTTAAACGTATTTTATACCGTAAATATAGGGTGACATGTATATATTTATATATACTACTTCAGAGCCACTTGGGACCATACAACACGCTATGCTTCTATTAAAGCTGAAGAATACCGATTTTGTTCAATTAACTAACGTTTCAATAACGAACACCTTTGACTAGCCTGGATTGTGTCCTCACTGAGATGTGCGCGTGCGTGTCCCAATTGTCCTCCCCAAATCTCCCACTGTGCGCCCTATAAAAATCCAGAGCGGTCAAACGACTTTTGTTTTTATCATATCACCACACTCATGTCCTAAATGGGCACTATGGCCTGAAGACATAAGCCCCCAAACGTCAGACGACTTCTCAGTCTACTGTCAGTAGCTGTGATGTTCAGTGCACTACAGATTCTTTCGCCGTGGCTCTCTCTTGATAGACGTGACAGCTAAGGTTTGCACTTGGGACAACCACTCGGGACTTTTTTTTTTAGGACGCGCAGTGTGGTGGGAGACTTGGGGAGGACAGATTAGACACACACTCACGCACATCAGGGGACACTATCCAGGCTAGTCAAACAGGGACCCGGGATGTATGATGTGCACTTCTTCGCTCAAACGTTAGTTCATTGGACACAATTGGCATTTTCTCTCTCTCTCTCTCTCTCTCTCTCTCTCTCTCTCTCTCTCTCTCTCTCTCTCTCTCTCTCTCTCTCTCTGTTGTTAATTGAGGTGCTTACCTTCCCGCGGCCGCAGCAGAACATGCCGAAGAGCATGCGCGGAGCAAGAGCGAAGAGGATTCCTTCCACTAGCATGGAGACGGGCGATGGTCACTGTGACGTCTCACGCCCGCTTCCAACGGCCAGTCTATTCCGGCCCCCCTGACCTCACCTGCCGTCCTTCACCGGCCACAGGCCAGCCATCTCACTCAGTCAAATACGTGGACGATACACTGATCAAAGTCAGTTTTCGCTTCATGCAGTTCCTTGTGAAATCACTGTTGACTGTCAACTGGCAGAGATGCACGAAGCACCGACACGGTATTGGACTCATCGTTGTGTGGTATCGCCGGCCTTCGTGAATTGTGACGCGGCTTTTGGTTCAATCAATGTTGGCCACTTCTCTGTCAACAATAGAGTACAGTTCAAATTAGCTTATTGGATAGGTTGGTAAGATACTTAATACCCTTCGATATATTCTGTGCACCATTGTCTACGCACGGCATTCAATTATTCTTTTTTCGCGCATGTTTGTGTGTGTGTGTGTGTGTGTGTGTGTGTGTGTGTGTGTGTGTGTGTGTGTGTGTGTGTGTATCCTGTACACCGGTATGCGTACACGTGTACATGCGTCCGTGCTTGCATCCGTGCTTGCGTACGTGTATCCTTATTTGTGCATGTGTATTACTACAATATCCATTTTTTTTAAACAGCCTAGTTTCTGCAATGTTACTTGACGGCATCCGCAACCGCATAACAACAGTACTGGATACTGCACCGACTGCACTGCAAACTGACGAACCACAGACTAAGTGATGTGAACAAAACCAAAGCCTGTAATTATGGAAGACAGCCAGCTGCTAATAGTCGTGAAACGACTGCAGTGAATAGTCAAATCGCGTGATGACATCAGTTGTGTACATCGAGAGGTCACTCACGCGAGGAGAAAATTAGCTAGCTCGCTGAGTGCATGGGCGTGAAAGGGTGTCTTGCACAATCCTTCCATAACGATATTCTTGAAGGCCAGTGAGGTGGCTGGTTTACCGGCGTGTCCTGCTCATCAACATCTACCCCTTTTACGTTAAAAAAACAAGTCGAGTGAAGCAATATATAAAACATTTAGTCAATCTGTCGGCCTGGAACTGAAAGATTAACATTGAAAACAAGAGAATACATGCAGAAAGGTATCAATTCTTTCCTGGTGAGGGCGAGCCAGCAGTTTCTTCCAGGGCAGCTTCCGCATCAAGGCTAATGACAGCGCCTGACAGCCCACGTACCGATTCAGACGTTGTTCATATGCTTCCATATACAACTTCTAGTCTATCATCAGCAATAACGACGCCCGATCACCCGAGCCCGACGGAGCGTATGACCTGTCCTTCATACTTTTGGGATGATATGCACCAGAAAGTTATCAACTGGGTGACCCCTTGGTCAGATTGGTTGAAATTGAGGTTTGTTTGTGATTTCAACCAATCCAGAAGCTTGGCCTCTGCGCACAACCACCAGGCCGCTAGCAAAGAGAGTTTAAATACTGCTCAACGAGACTCGACTGAGGATCCCTTTACTTTGATGTTGTGGCCGACTTAAAACCCGAGTACATGTATTGTTGTTTCATTCTGAATCAAGTCTGCAAATTATATAATGCAGGTTGAATTGTCTAATATTTTTGGCACTCAAAAGAACAGCCATTAGCAGTCTTTGTTTCAAAAGGGCAAGGGTGTCGAGATTAAACCCCGAAAATCGGTAAAAGACTGTACAGTCTGACACCAAAGACCATTGACAAAACGTCGCCATATATATATAGCCTTTGACGGTATCTCTTGAATGTCTACTACTGGCTGCCATCTTCAAAAGCCGCTGGCTTCAGTGCCGATCGAAAAAGAAGCAGACGAGATCTGGTTACCACTGCCAGACAAAGCCGACTGGTTCTCTCCCATCTGCAAGCTCTGTTTCCGAGGAGCCGAAGACAACACCAGAAACTGACGCTTCGAGAGCAGCGTGGGCCCTATAGATTCGGCCGCCCAAGTCCCGAGGTGGCGAGAACTTGTGCTAGAGCCACCCAGTGGGACTTGAAAACCAAACCAGGAATTAGAGGGATTTTGGCTCAAATACGAGTTACGGCCCTTCATTTATGAATATCTAAGAGCTTCAGTCATTTGTCATACGTCTACGAGGGTCAAAAGGCTGTCGGTGATGTGCACTAGAAAACTACCTACCCGGTGGGAGCCAGCAACGGGGTCAGAATAGTTGAAATCACAAACAAACCTCAATAGACTATTTTCGGCAATAACATCGGGTTTGTATTGGTTTGAAAGAGTGAATACCCTTGCTTTTCCTCTGACAAATAAAGTCACACGTGCTCCTGTCCACCTGTTTCCGACACACACCTCGCTAAAGATTGGCCCCCTCCAATGTTTGTCCGAGTAAAAATCAAGGGTATTCACTCTTTCACAACCAATGCAAACCCGACAGAGTGTTCGGAATTCGTCTATTTCAACCAATCCCGGCGACCCCGCGCCTGGTACCTTTCTCGTGCACATCAGTAGCTCTGGTCTTCCACTGGTTTGAAGTCTCTCGAAAGGCGCCTCTTCCCTAGGGTGGGGGTGGAGGACAAACGGAAAGAAACGGTTCAGTGGATCAGTACGACTGTCCTCCGTTTCTGTGTTGGAGTGCTCAATGTCTCCAGCAGTGTTGCCATGCTGAAGCTGATTCATACTTTCACATTGGCCATCCAGATCTTTTCGCTGCCCATAATCCGGTTGCGACCTCCTTGCAAACTCTTCAAGGAGAATGCTTTTGGGGATCGTCTACTGGCGAGATCGAGAAAAGTGTCCACGCAAGTTTATATGATTTTGTGTAGGTCACCCATCCATTCCAAGTTGTGACCAAGATGCTAATATTAGTCTACTATTAATTGGACGAAGTCGACTGCGCTGCACGAAGCGTATGCGCTAAATGTTCGGTAAAAAGACTTCGCGAAGTCATCACGAAATCAACTTCGGGCTCAATTCAGGAAGACCGGCATTAAAGTTCTATACCCGACTACACGATCGTGTTTACAAACACAGATCTGACCAGCTGCGTTGCAGTCATGCCGTTGTTTTCATACTTTGCCCATCTGCAGTCTCTGGATAGCAATGACAAAACTTGAAGATTTGGGAGACTCTTTTGGTAATTGCAGAGCTCGACCTTTGGTGATTTGCAAAGATTGAGTTAACGAACTTTTGTTTGAATACGCTGTGCTTGACATTCACCTTTTACTCAACCTAAATCAGTAAATGACTCTCAGAGCAAATGAACTGACTACAGTGACTGTCTACAGATATCATATTTAATTTTTGTGATTTCTGTTTACACACACTCACTTCTAATACCGGTTAAACTCAAGCAGATGCTGAGTCATCATTTTTAGTTCTCATTTGAGATATTTGCATTTGTTCAAAAACCATGACGCGAAGGGCCGGACTTGTGTGGTTTGTTTCCACGTTTCATTCTGGCAAAGCACCGTCACACACGCGAACGCGTCTGTGTCACAGAGAAAAAGGGTGGACATTTTTTGCACAGGAACATATCCTATTGACATTTTTGTTCGAAGTGATCAAATACCGCTATTTCTCGCGAGGAGCTGATCCTGCACAGGGTACAGTACCAAATAAACGCCCACCCCTTACTTTCGATCGAAACTGGTGCATAAGGGGGGTGGGCGTTTACAAGGTAGTTTTCGGTTCTTAATTACATAAGTTACTATATCGTGGAAAAAAACCCAGGACGTTTCGGACGTTCTGGACTTAAAAAGTCAGGTCAGTTAGTACCGGGGTTACTTTTGTAAGAGGAACTTAAAAGTATCTGCCTTCTATCGTAGGCGTTCATTTGTAGATCATTTGAGGCACCTTGGGACTTTGTTTTTCGTAGCCGTTCAATGTGCTAATTCGGTTCCTGACACGGAGACCATTAGCATTTTTCAAATAAGATATTTCTTCGGGAGGGCCTGTCAATGAGGTCTTCAGGCAAACCCCTTGCAAACCCCAACGCGTTAGTGGGTCACCGGGTAAACACACACAAACGCACACACACATACGACGCGCGCACACTCCGTCGTTGGTTCAAATGAGAGAACAAAAACAAAGCAGCGACCGTTATCTTTGTGTCTCATTTAAAAACTTGTGTCTTTTTCAATCTGAACATATTCGGGAAGGAAGTGATACAGACTGGGTTACATCAAGAAACCTGGATGATGTGAAAGATATGCGTATTTAGTTCAACCCTTACCGACTAGTAAGTCATTGGATTTTTATGTAGAACGTGATACTCTATGTACTTAAACAATCGAACCGACACAGGTATTACCATGGATGTGAAGAATCTCTGATTTAACAGAGGTTGATCAAAGGCTTAGTTTTCTGTTGCCCACATGCAGGGCCGGACCCAGGGGGGGGGGGTTCCTGGGGTTCCGGAACCCCACCCCTGGAAAAAGCATGTACCTTGCTTTGAGTGTTTTTTATTTTTTTATTTTTTTTTTTTAAATAAATTTTGTGTGTGTCTCTAACAAATGTTATTCAATGTGAAATCCGATGAGAAAAAGGTACCCCCCCCCCCCCCCCCCCACCAACTCACACTGACAGGCCTTAACCCTCAAAACAAGGCCCAGAATGCACCAGATTGCACAGATTTTAACCGTTTTTGAGTCACTTGAGAAAAAGTGACTCTATGTAATCGGTCAGTGTTAGTCTGTCCGGCCGGCCGTCCGGCCGGCCGGCCGGCCGTCCGTAGACACCACCTTAACGTTGGACTTTTCTCGGAAACTATCAAAGCGATCGGGCTCATATTTTGTTTAGTCGTGACCTCCAATGACCTCTACACTTTAACGATGGTTTCGTTGACCTTTGACCTTTTTCAAGGTCACAGGTCAGCGTCAAAGGAAAAATTAAACATTTTATATCTTTGACAAAGTATCTCGGAAACTATCAAAGCGATCGGGCTCATATTTTGTTTAGTCGTGACCTCCAATGACCTCTACACTTTAACGATGGTTTCGTTGACCTTTGACCTTTTTCAAGGTCACAGGTCAGCGTCAAAGGAAAAATTAGACATTTTATATCTTTGACAAAGTTCATCGGATGTGATTGAAACTTTGTAGGATTATTCTTTACATCAAAGTATTTACATCTGTAGCCTTTTACGAACGTTATCAGAAAAACAAGGGAGATAACTAGCCTTTTCTGTTCGGCAACACACAACTTAACGTTGGGCTTTTCTCGGAAACTATAAAAGTGACCGGGCTCAAATTTTATGTGAACGTGACTCATTGTGTTGTGAATAGCAATTTCTTCCTGTCCATCTGATGCCTCATATAATATTCAGAACTGCGAAAGTGACTCGATCGAGCGTTTGCTCTTCTTGTTAACAATTTTCCGGGGGAGCATGCCCCCGGACACCCCTAGTTCAGCAGGCGCGCGCTTGTGGCTTCGCCACTTCGCTGATTTGCCCTCCCCCCCCCCCCCCAAAAAAAAAAGGAGGAACCCCCCCCTTACAACTCATTTGGTCCGGCCCTGCACATCCTTTCCCCTCTCTCAAAATTTGGAAAGTGTATTCTATGTGTGTGCTTTCGCTTTGCTTCAAGGGTAACACGTGGGATGTAAATGACGATAACACCCCCGCCACCTTTTACTCCACGAGTGTAAGAAAATCTGATATAGAAAGGGAGGAAGTCGTACAATTGAGTTCGGGTCGTCTAAAGTAGAAAAAGGTGAATTTAAGGAAGTTATGAATAGAAAATTTGAGAAAACAAGTCATGATCTCACGAGGGGGCTTCACTGTGTTAAATTCGCTGATTCTGCGCTTCAGCGACAGCTTGTTGACGAGCCGCACCAGCGGGTCGTCTTTGGCGAGGGGTAAGTAGCGTGCAGGAGGAGAAATGTTTGTTCATGGGCGAACACGTGACAGGAAGTCGCCGTTTGTAGTCTGTGGTGAAATACCTCACAATGTGCTCAAACAAATCACAGGCACAGGAAATGAACAAGAAGAAGTGTGTCACAAGAATTTGAATTCTAACAAAATCACTGAGCAACACAGGAACACAGGAAGTTGTGGAATACGTCACCCTATGGGAGGGGTGGCGGCAAAATTGTTGAACAAAAACATCATAGGTCGATTTGTGCAGGGTCAACCGCAACAAACTCAAACCGAGCCATTCATGCATTGCTGTATTTGAGTGACTTATATACCGACATTTTTATTTCTTTTTTTCAGCACAGGTGTAGGAAAAATCATGAACCAAAATGTTATTTATTTTCTAATTTAACATTTTTTTTACAAATGTGACCATGGTCTTTTAAACAAACAATGACATTAAACATTGTTATGTTAAAAAAAAGAAAAAAGAAAAAAGCTTTTGTGCACAAATCAGAAAATACATTGTACATTTTATCTTCAGGCCAAACCGTGAGTGTCGTGGCAAAGCCAGACCGAGGAAATTGCACTGGTTTTTATTTTTAGATCAGTCGCAAGTTGTCAAGAACAGGCGCTTGTATTTGGATGTGTCCACTGATAGCAGGTTTGGTTGTGATCAATCAGAATACAGAATACAGTATTTATTGAGCCAAGTGACATTAAAAAACATTTAAAGCACAAGGAATTTCGCGTAGTGTTGGTAAAATCACGCACCCACACACACACCCACTGACAGACACACACACACACACACGCCCACACATACACTGACATACACACCAACTCACACACGCCCACACTACAGCAGTCACGATCACACCATCACACGCAGGGCAGACATGAGGTAAAACAAATGACAATCATCTATTAAAAGAAAATGTACAAAGAGTGGTCTAAGATGCTGGTGGAAGGGTCTACACAGAATACAATTTTATAATCTAATGCATAGTTAGAACTAGCCCATCCCCTCCACCCACCCACTCATGAATAACTAAAATAATGCAGCTAAAGAAAATGTTGAACATTTGGAAATCAGGAATCACACATCAAAGTCCCACTCAACCCCCCCCCCCCCCCCACCCTCCCCACCACAACCACCACCATGTGTGGGAATAAAAATGTATGACAGTTTGGTCTGATGACATGTAATTCACATATGCTGAAATGTAATATTATACATGATATAATATTATTAAGGCTGTTGCCATGACCATGAACCCCATGGGACTGGGTGGCCGAGTGGTAACGCACTTGCGCTCGGAATCGAGAGGTTGCGTGTTCGACCCTGGGTCAGGCCGCTATTTTCTCCCCCTTTCCTAACCTAGATGGTGGGTTCAAGTGCTAGTCTTTCGGATGAGACGAAAAACCGAGGTCCCTTCGTGTACACTATATTGGGGTGTGCACGTTAAAGATCCCACGATTGACAAAAGGGTCTTTCCTGGCAAAATTGTATAGGCATAGATAAAAATGTCCATCAAATACCCGTGTGACTTGGAATAAAGGCCGCGAAAGGTGAATGCTCGCCTAACAGGCTTGAGGTTTGCTGGTCGATGTGAATGTAGTATTCTCTATATCTCCCATTTATGTACAAACGCCGAAAAGACAATTTAACAGGACACATCAACACTATTATTTTGTTTACCTGTACCAACAGGTGTAGAACTCCCTGTTTCTTTGATATTGTCAATGTTTCGGCTCGTGTTGATCCTGGGATCAACTGAATTTCTTGTTGTAAATCAGTTTGGACAGGGTACGCGTGCCAACCCTTGCGTGTCACGTGCATTTATGTGCTGCCTGCCATCGGCACTTTTACACAGCGATGCCACACACGACACTTCACGCTAGAACTGACTCGAAATACCCTCCCAGTGCATATAAGGGAGGAAATCAGGAACACGACAATAACTAGGTCAACAGGCGTGTGTCAACCTGTGTTTCACGTGCATTTATGTCAGTGCTTCCTGTCATCGGCGCGTCACAATTGACACAGCGATGACACGCACGACACTTCGCACTGACACTCAGAATACTGGCTTCCATAGTGTAATATGTGAGAAACCAGTACCACGCCAATAACTAGGTCAACAAGCGTGTCAGTGTCAACTTGTGTGTTTCATGTGCATTTATGTCCTGCCTGTCATCGGCACTTTTACACAGCGATGCCACACACGATACTTCGTGTTGTAACTGACTCGGTGCAGCCTTCCAGTGGGTGTTATGGAGGAAATAAGGACCACGACAATAACTAGTATATGAACAGGCGTGTCAGTGTCAACAGGCTGTGCGTTTCACGTGCCGTTAATGTCAGTGCTGCCTGTCATCGGCACGTCACAATTGACACAGCGATGACACGCACAACACTGCTGAAACTCGAAATACTGTCTTCCAGTGTATATTACGTAAGAAATCAGGACCACGACAATAACTAGGTCAACAGGCGTGTTTCAACCTGTGCGTTTCACGTGCATTTATATGTTCTGCCTGTCGTCGGCGCGTTGACACAGCGATAACACGCACGACACTTCGTGTTGGACTGACTCTGGATACAGGCTTCCATCGTGTATTAGGGAAGAAACTGATAAGGACCACGACAATAATTAGGTCAACAGGCGTTTATTCTCTTAGCCGAAGCCGCTATGTCATATCATTATCTGTGTGTGTGTGTATGTGTGTGTGTGAGAGAGAGAGAGAGAGAGAGAGAGAGAGAGAGAGAGGGGGGGGAACACTGACGAAGTCATGCCACTATTAATAGCGTTCTGCGTGGGGGAAAGTCAAAGGCGTAGGCGCTAATGAAAAAATCACTTGACCGCACAATGCGCAGAGGTTAAAAAGTCATTGCCTGTTAGCTTATCACTGAAGACTAAACGCCGTTTGACACCGAAAGGTACGTACAACACTGATCATACACGGCAACACTAGAGCACGGTGAAACATGTCATGCAAGCACAACCACTGTTGACAACATTTACCAGTCAGCAGGGACAAGCAAGGACCAGTAGATCCGTACTAGCTGACAGACATGTCGTCAGTGTCTCTCTGGCAGCAGCCAGTCACAAACACGCACCGCGCTCACCTTCCGTCTCACCGACACATGGCATCTGGCTGTCCGTCTGTCCGTCCCCCACACTCACTGCACTTTACTCTCTCACACACACACGTGATAAACGTGCAGCAGGAATGCCACGCTCTCCCCTGAGCGTTGAAGACAACACAAGGTGCAAGGACCGTGACCCGTGTTTCTACTGTCCCCCTTCCCCCGCCCTCTAGGTGCTGAAGGGAGGCAGGGCGTGGGGGATATAGGCCTGTCGCACATCCAGCCGTTCTTTCATGGCCGCGCTGCCGCCTGCCACTAGCACGGGCAGCACGAGGCAGCGCCGCGATCGATCAGGTCAACGCTTCCAACAGCTCTCTCGGTGCTGCCACATAGCGCCAAGTCTCAGTCAGCTTAAAGCTGGAGAGTATTGATAAAAATAATCAATTGGCTTTTGGGGAAAAAAGGAGGTGCACAATTCAGCTCCGATCCATCTTTGACTACTATGACCCCTGATGTAGTGTCCTTCCTAACGGTCCTACCTAGGTAACCACTGCTTGCCCGATAAATTTGCCAAAGTTTGTCAAAAGTGATCTGTCTGCCTACAAACCTTAACTCTGTCACTTCTCTCGAAAGCAAGCCACTGTGAAAGATTCGTATGTGCACAGTACAGCACAGTGACTGACGTTAGACTGATACAGGTAGGCTGATACCTTGCTGAGAGAAATTAAGTTTTACGCCCTCACGGCAAAGCCATTATAGGGGCATGTTCCCAGGTTTTAATCCGACTTAAGATGAGATACACAAGTGTATGCGTGTTTAGGTGGTATCAACCATCTGCACTTATGGCAGAATGACCGAGGTCTTTTACGTGCCACTGTGGTGACAAGGGAGTGGGACATGGATACCGCCTCTGGATCTGCACATAAAGTTGACCCGTGTCCGTACCAGCCTGCATTCAAACCTGCGACCTTAGGATCACAAATCCAGTGCTCCACCACCTGAGCTACTTGGCCCCCCTGATATACCTTGCTGAACAGCTCAGGCCTTTTATAGGGTAACATGTGGGAGACTTTGGTAGGATGCTTGGGAGACAGACACATGCACATCCGGTGACAGTATGCAGAGAAGTCAAAGAATTGGATGGGAGATACATCATGTCCCCTTTTTCTTTCAAAAGCCAATTGAATTCATTAGTTTTATTCAAACTCTTCGGCTTTAACACTCACCCCAGAGACCAGGCACACACACACTTTCTTTCTTTATTTGGTGTTTAACGTCGTTTTCAACCACGAAGGTTATATCGCGACGGGGAAAGGGGGGAGATGGGATAGAGCCACTTGTCAATTGTTTCTTGTTCACAAAAGCACTAATCAAAAATTTGCTCCAGAGGCTTGCAACGAAGTACAATGTATTACCTTACTGGAAGAATGCAAGTTTCCAGTACAAAGGACTTAACATTTCTTTCATACTGCTTGACTAAAATCTTTACAAAAATTGACTATATTCTATACAAGAAACACTTAACAAGGGTAAAAAGAGAAACAGAATCCGTTAGTCGCCTCTTACGACATGCTGGGGAGCATCGGGTAAATTCTTCCCCCTAACCCGCGGGGGCTGCACACACACACGCCTGTGTTGAAACATACACCAGCACATGAGCTACCACACACACACATACCCATTGGCACATGTGCTGGCACACACACACACTAGCACATGTGCTCTTTTCTCTCCCTCTCTTTTACACACAGAAAACTGGACTAATTTGCATACTAAGACTGTATTATTCTGTGAAGGAATGCATGTGCAGCACTGGTTCTAACATACTTTTGTTGATGCTCTGTATCTGTTAGTGGTTATGCATTCAAGTATTTTATTGAGTTACTTATATAATAAAACTACAAAACGTACACCGCATGACATTCAATAATGCTTTATTCATTCAGACAATCATAATGCTCCTATTCTCAAAACTGGATGTACAGAAAAGACAATTTATCAGACAGATTATCTAATTAAAAGGAGACAATTTATCAGATAGAATTTCCAATTAAACAATTTAGTCAAATGTCACACAAACAAACACACAAACAATACTAAATCTTAGTTGCTGATGGAGTGTCATTTGCATAATTTACTCCACGAATGGATCCCACCAGCAGGGACAAAAAAACTGTGTGACAACAGTTACTCTATCTTGCTGGGACCTCATGAGCTTGTGATGTAAAAGATTACTGTAAAACTTGCTTGAACTAGCAAAGAATGCGTTGATGTGTCAAAAGCAACATAAAGTAAATCAATCAATCAAACAAGCAATCAAAGACCTGAATAGTTCTTGTTTTTTTTTACCCTGTTTTGCATTAGAACTAAAGGACATGTTATTCAGATACAGCCTTAGTGCTTTTCAAAGGCATAATAGACAGGCAGGATAAATATGTAAGTTTGTTTGTGCTTGTCTCTGCTATTTTCAAATCATTCTGGCAGTATACACTCATCATTCACACCCTCTTTTGAAAACCTATACACAGAATATATTATTCATCATGCAGGTATGTGATCTTATGGCTTTTTATTAACACAAAAGTAAATTGTTTCCATGGCAACTAATGAAGGCAAGTGCAAGCCATATTTTGTTCTTTAAACCAATTCCCGCATGAGAAAGAGCTGTCCATAAAAACACCTAAAAAACCAACTAAAAAACCAGAACAAAACAACAACGAAGACCAAAGAATGAGAACATGAAAAGGAAATAACAGAGCTGGGATGGATAGAATTAGCATGCTCAATGTAACAAAATCCCCATCCGCCTGTGCACCATTACTGTCAGGGTAGGTCTTATTATTTTTTTTGTAAAGCTCAATGCACTCAAAGAGACCTGGAAAGTTATCTGGAAGCCTTCCGATGTCTTCCATACCAAGAAAAAGCCCTGTTTTTCATAATTAGGACAGACACAGAATACTGAGATTTTTTATAATTCCTGAAGGAATTTGTATTTTCCACACACTCAAAAATAGAATTTGGATCAATGTAAACTTTTTTTCAAGTAAAAAGGTTGTGCATTTGTGCTTTTTTAAGGCACTTTCACTTTCAAACTATGAAGTTTTATAAAGCTTGGAAAGAACCATAAGAAGAATAAACAGAGAATTGTGCAGAAAGGCTCAAAACTGCAGGGTGAAATATTTGCGTAGACCCACCTGATCGAGCTTCCTAGTATGTAAAAAGAAAACCATGCATTGTCATGATGTCAACTATAAAGTACAAGATCATTATCACTCAGCTGAAACTATTATGCTTATCTTAGCTAGTAACTCATGTTTTTAAAATCAACTAAAAATTGAAGCAACAAAGTAGCTGTGAAGCTGTCTATTTTAACAAACATCTTCAATTTCTGTTTCAGCAGTTTACCTGTGGCCAAGAGTTCCCTTTACTACTCTTCAAAATAAGAAACAAATGTGTCATACTTATGCAGCTCTCCTTCCTACTTATGAAAAAAGAAGAAGAAGGAAAACAAGGGGGATATAATATCTAAGATCAGCAACATTTCAATGTTAATTTTATTTGTAATTCAAGAACAAACAGCAGCTAACCACTTTAAAACTGGAACCTATCAACAAAGGTGAAACTGGACTCAAAAACGGCTGAAGAAAACAGGTAACCACACACTTATTCACTTCAAATTTCACTGTGGCAGATAGACTGTGTCTGAATTTGCAACATCCTAAAATTAAAAGTACAAACATTATTCAACACAGGCAAGTTATATTTTGAGTACATAATGTTATGTGAGTGCACTTAAAGCATAGTGACAAAGACATTGTGTGCATGATCATAGCCTCAGATTGCCTACACATAATTATGTATTTCCCTGTCATAAAGAATTGAAAGAAATTGATGCAATACAATACATACTAACGTTTAAAAAATAAAAAAAATAAAATAAAGGAACAGAAAAGCTACGGATTATCAGTCTGGCATTACACTTAAGATTATACTGGTACCTTTTCATGTATAGACACATGAGACAGAGACAAGCAGATAATACACTCTCTTCCGTCTTAAATTGGCAGTAATTGTAAATAACTCGAGGGTAAAAAAAGACAAAGAAAACAAGACAAAGAAAAAAGATGAAGGACAACACAACAGGAAAGCTCTTGATCGTGTGGCTAATAAAACAGTCTCATACTGTCACATGTGAACAGCTGTTAGCAAATTCGTAACCCTTCAGATAGAATTAAGCTCGACCCCATTAAAAACTGCTCAGTTTCTATAATGAAACAAACAGGCGAAAAAAGGAAAAGAGAGAAAAAGAAGAGAGAAAACAAGTCGCGTAAGGCGAAAATACAACATTTAGTCAAGTAGCTGTCGAACTCACAGAATGAAACTGAACGCAATGCCATTTTTCAGCAAGACCGTATACTCGTAGCATCGTCAGTCGACCGCTCATGGCAAAGGCAGTGACAAGAAGAGCGGGGTAGTAGTTGCGCTAAGAAGGATAGCACGCTTTTCTGTACCTCTCTTTGTTTTAACTTTCTGAGCGTGTTTTTAATCCAAACATATAATATCTATATGTTTTTGGAATCAGGAACCGACAAGGAATAAGATGAAAGTGTTTTTAAATTGATTTGGAAAATTTAATTTTGATAATAATTTTTATATATTTAATTTTCAGAGCTTGTTTTTAATCCGAATATAACATATTTATATGTTTTTGGAATCAGAAAATGATGGAGAATAAGATGAACGTAAATTTGGATCGTTTTATAAATTTTTATTTTTTTTTTTACAATTTTCCGATTTTTAATGACCAAAGTCATTAATTAATTTTTAAGCCACCAAGCTGAAATGCAATACCGAAGTCCGGGCTTCGTCGAAGATTACTTGACCAAAATGTCAACCTCTCCTCTTCTTCTTTCGTGGGCTGAAACTCCCACGTACACTCGTGTTTTTGCACGAGTGGAATTTTACGTGTATGACCGTTTTTACCCCGCCATTTAGGCAGCCATACGCCGCTTTCGGAGGAAGCATGCTGGGTATTTTCGTGTTTCTATAACCCACCGAACTCTGACATGGATTACAGGATCTTTTACGTGCGCACTTGGTCTTGTGCTTGCGTGTACACACGAAGGGGGATAAGCCACTAGCAGGTCTGCACATAAGTTGACCTGGGAGATCGGAAAAATCTCCACACTTAACCCACCAGGCGGCCGCGGCCGGGATTCGAACCCTCGACCTTCCGATTAGGAGGCCGACGTCTTACCACCACGCCACAGCGCCCGTCAAAATGTCAACCAATTTGGTTGAAAAATGAGGGCGTGACAGTGCCGCCTCAACTTTCACGAAAAGCCGGATATGACGTCATCAAAGACATTTATCAAAAAAATGAAAAAAACGTTCGGGGATATCAATCCCAGGAACTCTCATGTAAAATTTCATAAAGATCGGTCCAGTAGTTTGGTCTGAATCGCTCTACACACACACACAGACAGACAGACAGACAGACAGACACACACACACACATACACCACGACCCTCGTCTCGATTCCCCCCTCTACGTTAAAATATTTAGTCAAAACTTGACTAAATATAAAAAGGAAGAAGCTCTTTACGGGACTTTGACATTAGGACTAGATTATTATTGCAACAAAGAACCACAAGGAAACAGCAAGTTTTGGATTAAAAAACAAAAATGATGCAACAGTTGTCAGTCAATAGACATTTTTGCTCTTCTTGAATGAAAAAAAATATAGAAGAACGGAAGAAGGAAAAAATAAAGATGAAAAGATGCCTACATTTAAGTATTTAGCCCTAAATCACAATTCCTCGTGTCGCAAAAAGTTGCCATAATCAGTTGCAGAACTGCCCACAAACTGGTCTGTTTTCTGCACAATTTCCTCCATGGACAGCAGTCCATCTCCATTAGTGTCCGCCATTTCGATGAGATGATTGGCTTCATCCTCTGCCAGCTCATCGGTTGCCGGGGCAACCCATTCCTTCAGCTCCTCCTCCTTCAGAATGCCGTCTTTGTCTTTGTCAAGGTCAGCAAAGTTTTCTTTGGAAGTTATCTTTGACTCTTGTGAAGCACCCTCTGCAGTAAGGAAACAAAAGAAGGTGTATGGCTATATGTGTATGTGTGTGTGTGTTCCTTACATTGCGGCATAAACAGCAATGTAACATTGCTCCAATTAATTTGGAACTTTATTATAAAATGTATAATAAAGTTGCAAATACTGACAGTATAAAAGAAGAAAATCCCTTTCAACTGAAACAATACAGAAATATATACAGAAATATTCAGAGCTAACCAGTGTCAGCTACATCTCTATTTTTGTATTTCAGGATGGAACTGTGCGCTGTATTTCTGCATTTTGTTTGCTTTTAACTCCATATGTACAGTTACCGTTAGCTGACTAGCAGGAGACATTAAAGGTAGATTGTCTCCCTTCCTAGTACATGTATAATATTCACTTGCATGGTACTTGTATACTTGGTTTTCTTTACACACACACACACACACACGCACACACACACATGCACGCATGCACACACAAACATGCACGCACACAATCACACTCAGATGCCTTATCAGTATCTCCAAGTCTTTATTATCTCAAGTGAAACTGGCTGCCAATGGATTTGAGAGTATTGCCTTGGATGAGCATCGAGTTTCACTTCTTTCATTCCTTAGTGCTACTTCTAAGAAGGGACTTTTAGTGCCTGTATGTGTGTGGATGAATGCGAGCGTACAGGTATGTGTGTATGCAAGTGTGTGTGACTGTGTACACACGTGTGTCTTATACACAAGAAAGCAAGGTAAAACAAATACATACCTGGAGTAAACTCAGCCAGGGTGATTTTTCTGTCGCCATCACCATCGTTCTGCTCCAGGTAGCGATCTATCTCGAACTGATGCATGTGGTCGTAGTTGTGAGGGTAGAAAAACGCCATGTACTCATCAGGGTTCAGGCTTCCGTCCTTGTCTTCATCGGCCGCTTTAAACATGCGATGGTCATCATCCACCATCTGGAAACAGTCAATCAAACCACATACTTCTCTGTAGCTACAAACCAAGGGACGGATCAAAAGTGGTCATTATAGGCAGGGTTTCTTTTTACGGAAGGGCCAACTATATAGAAGATAAACTTGTCTTGGATCCTTCAGATTACAGTGGAACACCCCTTTTAAGAATTCAAAACATCTGAGAAAATCAGTTCTGAAAAAGGACCGAGTCTTAAGTTAAAAAGGTGGTAAATTTATAGAGATCATGAACAAAAAGACTCGAGAAAACAGGGTTTTAAAAGGGAGGGAGTCTTAAATCAGGGGGTCTTAAATCAGGGGGTCTTAAATCAGGGGGTCTTAAATCAGGGGATCTTAAAATGGGGGATCCACTGTAGGTGTTCCCTTTCTAAAGGTGTTCCCTTTCTAGAGGTGTTCCCTTTCTAGAGGTGTTCCCTTTCTAGAGGTGTTCCCTTTCTAGAGGTGTTCCCTTTCTAGAGGTGTTGGCCCTTTATAGAGGTGTTCCCTTTCTAGAGGTGTTGGCCCTTTCTAGAGGTGTTCCCTTTCTAGAGGTGTTGGCCCTTTCTAGAGGTGTTGGCCCTTTCTAGAGGTGTTCCCTTTCTAGAGGTGTTGGCCCTTTCTAGAGGTGTTCCCTTTCTAGAGGTGTTCCCTTTCTAGAGGTGTTCCCTTTCTAGAGGTGTTGGCCCTTTCTAGAGGTGTTCCCTTTCTAGAGGTGTTCCCTTTCTAGAGGTGTTCCCTTTCTAGAGGTGTTCCCTTTCTAGAGGTGTTGGCCCTTTCTAGAGGTGTTCCCTTTCTAGAGGTGTTGGCCCTTTCTAGAGGTGTTCCCTTTCTAGAGGTGTTGGCCCTTTCTAGAGGTGTTGGCCCTTTCTAGAGGTGTTCCCTTTCTGGAGGTGTTCCCTTTCTAGAGGTGTTGGCCCTTTCTAGAGGTGTTCCCTTTCTAGAGGTGTTGGCCCTTTCTAGAGGTGTTCCCTTTCTAGAGGTGTTGGCCCTTTCTAGAGGTGTTCCCTTTCTAGAGGTGTTCCTTTTCTAGAGGTGTTGGCCCTTTCTAGAGGTGTTCCCTTTCTAGAGGTGTTCCCTTTCTAGAGGTGTTGGCCCTTTCTAGAGGTGTTCCCTTTCTAGAGGTGTTGGCCCTTTCTAGAGGTGTTGGCCCTTTCTAGAGGTGTTGGCCCTTTCTAGAGGTGTTCCCTTTCTAGAGGTGTTCCCTTTCTAGAGGTGTTCCCTTTCTAGAGGTGTTCCCTTTCTAGAGGTGTTCCCTTTCTGGAGGTGTTCGCACGGGCAGATTAGACTGTACATCCACACACAAGGGCACTATTCCCCCCTTTTTACATTTAGTCAAGTTTTGACTAAATGTTTTAACATAGAAGGGGAATCGAGACGAGGTTCGTGGTGTGTGTGTGTCTGTCTGTGCGTGTGTGCGTGTGTCGAGCGATTCAGACCAAACTACTGGACCGATCTTTATGAAATTTGACATGAGAGTTCCTGGGAATGATATCCCCGGACGTTTTTTTCGATAAATACTTTTGATGACATCATATCCGGCTTTTTGTAAAAGTTGAGGCGGCACTGTCACACCCTCATTTTTCAAACAATTTGATTGAATTTTTTGTAAAGCAATCTTCGACAAAGGCCGGACTTCGGTATTGCATTTCAGCTTGGTGTCTTAAAAATTAATTAATGACTTTGGTCATTAAAAATCTGAAAATTGTAATAATTTTTTGTTTATATAAAACGATCCAAATTTACGTTCATCTTATTCTACATCATTTCCTGATTCCAAAAACCTGTAAATATGTTATATTTGGATTAAAAACAAGCTCTGAAAATTAAAAATATAAAAATTATGATCAGAATTAAATTTCTGAAATCGATTTAAAAACAATTTCATCTTATTCCTTGTCGGTTCCTGATTCAAAAAACAAAAAGATATATGTTTGGATTAAAAACACGCTCAGAAAGTTAAAACGAAGAGAGGTACAGAAAAGTGTGCTATGCAGCACAGCGAAACCACTACTGCGCTGAACAGGCTCGTCAGTTTCACTCCGTTTTGCACAAGCGGCGGACTACGGTCATTGTGAAAAAATGCAGTGCGTTCAGTTTCATTCTGTGAGTTCCACAGCTTGACTAAATGTAGTAATTTCGCCTTACGCGACTTGTTTTTTTAAAAATCATTCAAATCAAAATATTAACAGGTGCTTTAAACTCAAACACTTTTCAAAAGGAAACTTGAAAGGCACTTTATACAATCAACTTTTGTTTCAATATTTTTGCAAATCATATTAGTGCTCAATTTTAATATAGCTTGACATTTGTCTGATTAAAACAAAGACTGTATACTGCAATGAATCATACATGAAAATTAGCACGAATTTTTACTTTCGTAAATGCGCTGTTGCATTATGTCAACTTCTACAGGCTTTGTAATTTTTACTGACTTAGCACAGCCAATACTATTTGAATCAGTTGCTCAGCACAGCCAATACTATCTGAATCAGTTGCTCAGAGTCTCACTACTTCAACAGGTACAACAAGGAGACACAATGCTTCATAAATATGACAAAATGCCAGATGAAACAAGACAAAATGTTAGATGAAAATGGTGAAATAAGACATAATGCTCCATGAAATTGGTAAAGTGGATTACCTTAAGAGTACTCTCTGTTTCACGGGCCTCCTCGTTTTTGTCCTCACTGGCAGTCTTGCGCAATTCTTCCACGTCTTGCGGATTATAGCCATACACCTTCTTCAAGTACTCTTCCCAGCTGACCTTGCCGTCCCTGTCTTCATCCTCCTCTTCAAATTTCTCGTTGCTTTCCTGTTGGTCAAGATTCCTGAAAAGCAAAAAGTATAAACCAAAACGTATGTAACACTATGAACTTTTTACTTCCAAACCTTTGTAGACTGTTACAACATCCAAACTCCTTCCTGAATAACAGTAATGTTTCTAAATGTAAATAAAGAATGGCCAAACAATTATTCGTCAGACTAAGATAAGAATAAGGTACAGTGGTACCTGTGATGTGTGGCCCGTTCCATGAGAGGACACCTCCCTTAAAAGGACCCATTATGGTGTCCCTTTATCTATTATCTCTACCATCATGTACCTGTCATGACAGACCACCTGCAATGTAGGGACACTTAACTGGTCCCTTATGGTGTCCCTTTATCTATTATCTCTACCATCATATACCTGTCATGACAGACCACCTGCAATGTAGGTACACTTTTAACTGGTCCCTTATAGTGTCCCTTTATCTATTATCTCTACCATCATGTACCTGTCATGACAGGCCACCTGCAATGTAGGGACACTTTTAACTGGTCCCTTATTATAGTGTCCCTTTATCTATTATCTCTACCATCATGTACCTGTCATGACAGGCCACCTGCAATGTAGGGACACTTTTAGCTGGTCCCTTATTATAGTGTCCCTTTATCTATTATCTCTACCATCATGTACCTGTCATGACAGGCCACCTGCAATGTAGGGACACTTTTAACTGGTCCCTTATTATAGTGTCCCTTTATCTATTATCTCTACCATCATGTACCTGTCATGACAGGCCACCTGCAATGTAGGGACACTTAACTGGCCCCTTATAGTGTCCCTTCATCTATTATCTCTACCATCATATATACCTGTCATGACAGGCCACCTGCAATGTAGGGACACTTAACTGGTCCCTTATGGTGTCCCTTTATCTCTACCATCATGTACCTGTCATGACAGACCACCTGCAATGTAGGGACACTTAACTGGCCCCTTATGGTGTCCCTTTATCTATTATCTCTACCATCATGCACCTGTCATGACAGGCCACCTGCAATGGAGGGACACTTAACTGGTCCCTTATAGTGTCCCTTTATCTATTATCTCTACCATCATGTACCTGTCATGACAGACCACCTGCAATGTAGGGACACTTAACTGGCCCCTTATGGTGTCCCTTTATCTATTATCTCTACCATCATATACCTGTCATGACAGGCCACCTGCAATGTAGGGACACTTAACTGGCCCCTTATAGTGTCCCTTTATCTATTATCTCTACCATCATGTACCTGTCATGACAGGCCACCTGCAATGTAGGGACACTTAACTGGCCCCTTATAGTGTCCCTTTATCTATTATCTCTACCATCATGTATACCTGTCATGACAGACCACCTGCAATGTAGGGACACTTTTAGCTGGTCCCTTATGGTGTCCCTTTATCTATTATCTCTACCATCATATACCTGTAACGACAGGCCACCTGCAATGTAGGGACACTTTTAACTGGTCCCAAGGGTGTCCCTTTATCTATTATCTCTACCATCATATACCTGTCACGACAGGCCACCTGCAATGTAGGGACACTTTTAACTGGTCCCTTATTATAGTGTCCCTTTATCTATTATCTCTACCATCATGTACCTGTCATGACAGGCCACCTGCAATGTAGGGACACTTTTAACTGGTCCCTTATGGTGTCCCTTTATCTATTATCTCTACCATCATATACCTGTCATGACAGGCCACCTGCAATGTAGGGACACTTTTAACTGGTCCCTTATGGTGTCCCTTTATCTATTATCGATCTCTACCATCATGTACCTGTCATGACAGACCACCTGCAATGTAGGGACACTGGCTCCTTATGGTGTCCCTTTATCTATTATCTCTACCATCAGGTACCTGTCATGACAGGCCACCTGCAATGTAGGGACACTTAACTGGCCCATTATGGTGTCCCTTTATCTATTATCTCTACCATCATGTACCTGTCATGACAGACCACCTGCAATGTAGGGACACTTTTAGCTGGTCCCAAGGGTGTTCTAATATTGCAGGAACCACAGTATCGTATAGTCCTGTGAGGTTACCCTCATGAAAATTCAGACTGCTTTTTCTCACTTGGGGAAGGTGAACTGCCACACAGTATGGCGCTACCAATTTTTGTCTTGTTGTTGTTGCATGCGTGTACAGTAGAACCCCCCTTCAGGACCCCCACATTTAAAACTTCTGTTCATAACCTCTGTAAATTTACCTCCATTTTAAGACTCACTGATGTTTAAGGCCTGATTTTATCAGATTTGTGAAGGTCTTAAAAGGGGGGTTCCACTGTATTCATGTTTCCATAACCTTGAGACTTCCGCTGTGAGCTTGGATTCTATATTGTGCACATGCATGTACATGGGGGTGTTCCGACACTGAAAAGAGTCTGCACAAAGTTGACTCAAGGAAATAAATCCCTCGCCAAACGTGGTGGTCAAACCTACACATACATGGATAGCGACAAACTGGTTTCAAGCCAGCGCTGACATCGCCTGAGCTATCTCCCCGCCACCAACAATATCTCCTGGTTGTACAATAGTCAATATTGTACAGGTTTAATACTTACAGGAAGGAGCTGGTGATCCATTTATACATTTCATCTTTGGAAATTTGCCCGTCTTTGTCTATGTCATGCTCCTCAGCAAGTGTTTGAAGACGTTCCTTGGCCTCCTCTGGCGGAAGGCCCGCAAACTCCTCTTCTAGGTCTTCAGAACCTGAAAACACACCAAACAGAAACACATACAGTTGAACCTGTGTATCACGGCCACCCAAAGGCAACGACCAAACGAGGTTGTTATATAGACAGGTGGTCGCTATGTGGTTGGCAAACTCATCCTCTAGGTCTTCAAAAACACACCACACAAAAAACATGGAATTTAAGAAGGAATGTTATGGTGGTTTATCCCTATTCAGAAGACATGGGTTGTGTATGACCTAAACTCTGCAAAGATCAGTAAAAAGTGTATACTTATTCGGAATGTGTGGGTCATATGCAACCCCTAGTTTTTATGTTTAATTCTTCTTTAGAAATTATGGTTCCTACACAACCGAAAGTAGTCCAAAGCATGATCCGGTAAAGGTTAACCCTTACACTGGTGCAATTCTGTAACACATGCTACATAGCCACTGGTGAATTAACAGAGAGAAAAATAAAGAAAAAACGGTCATATAGGTTTTCGCATCCATGGGAGGTAATCGGAACCGACCAAACAGACTGAGCCAGTTGCGCGACATGTTGTGACAACCAGGTGACAGTATACGTAAAGTAGCGCGGCATATGTCGCGACAACCAGCCTAAGGGTTAAAATGGGGGTAATGATCAGGAAATCTGAAAATACAGGGTCTTAAAAGGGGGGGGGGGGGGGGGGGGGAGGAGGGCGTGTGTGTGTGTTTTACATTGGGGGTCTTAAAAGGGAGTTCAAACACACAGAGACTCGGGGGGTGGGGGGGGGTGGGGGGTGGGTGGGTGTTGGGGGAGCATGTTGGGGGGGCGTGTGTGTGTGTGTTTTACATTGGAGTTCAAACACACAGAGACTCACACATACCTAACACGGCTTCATGATCAAAAGCTGCATTGTGTTCCCCGTCGTCGCTTTGGTGAGGGACCCTTGGGCCGTGCTTTGTGTGCTCGTCACTCAGCACCAAGCCCAACAGTACTAGCACTGCTCCCAGGATTTGAATAGGGTTCATCTTGACACTGGATACTTGACCTGAAACAGACACAAGTGTTTGGCATAAAGAGTGGGCATTTATTTATGTCTTGAAACTGGATACCTAACCTGAAACAGACACAAGTGTTTGGCATAAAGAGAGGGCATTTATTTATGTCTTGAAACTGGATACCTAACCTGAAACAGACACAAGTGTTTGGCATAAAGAGAGGGCATTTATTTATGTCTTGAAACTGGATACCTAACCTGAAACAGACACAAGTGTTTGGCATAAAGAGTGGGCATATTATATTTATGTCTTGAAACTGGATGTTTAACCTGAAACAGACACAAGTGTTTGGCATAAAGAGAGGGTATTTATTTATGTCTTGAAAACTGGGTGTTTAACCTGAAACAGAAACTACAGTTTGGCATAACGAGAGGGCATTTATTTATGTCTTGAAACTGGATGTTTAACCTGAAACAGACACACGTGTTTGGCATAAAGAGTGGGCATTTATTTATGTCTTGAAACTGGATGTTTAACCTGAAACAGACACAAGTGTTTAGCATAAAGAGCTGGTATTACTTACACAGTTTAGTTGTTTCTGTTCTTTTGGTTTTCAATCAACAGTTACATGCGGTTTTTGTTTGTTGAATGTGTTTGGGAATAATGTGATTTTTTTTAGTAAGTGATATAGCTACTATTACTATTACACTATTGTAATTCAATCAAGTTGGCATTTTAATGAAACAGATCCTGTGATTGGTCAGAATGCCCCAACTCATTAAAAATTACCGGTGACTAATTGTTGATAGCCACTTGCTAAAAAATCCATTTACAACCTGCTGGCGAGGCGCATTGATACAGCCTCAACTAGTCTCGGTTAGCTTTGAGGGTCATTTTACAAGTAGGAAATATGAAGGCCAATGAAATACCGAGACCATAAGGTGTGCGAAGTGATGACGTCGAATACGTGACGTAAGTTGATGCATGAATTCTTCCGGACTACGTCAGTCAATTCCAAAGATCGCTTTTGTGATGAAAAGAATTTGTTTTAGAGTTTGCTGTCCAGAAACCCGTCAAAAAAGAAGTGAAAATGTGTGTGAAAGAAAACAAAACAGGAGCAGAGTGATACGATAGGAATACAGAGACATATTTCATGGGACTTGACCCTTGCAGGTAGGTGGACTGAAAGTAGTGTGTGAACAGAACAGAACCAATTTACAACCGCATGAAAGCAGGAAAGAGATCGTCGTCAGATTGAATTACAATAACATTAACATGCTTCCATTTGAAACTTCGAGGTCTTCATCGGGGATTGACGCCCTCCCAAAGTCTAATTGAAGCCCTCCGTCGCTTCGCTCCGTCGGGCTTCAATTATCTTTTGTCGGGCGTCAATCCCCGATGAAGACCTCGAAGTTTCAAATGGAAGCATGTTAATGTGTAATTAGTATTATCTTTATGTACAACACCAACAGAAACCCGAACTCATCCTCAGTCTTTTGATATAATTTGCAAGATGAACACTTCACTAAAAGTCTGTTGATCAAGTCTAGGAACAGTATTTGTACATGTAGCTGACTCTGCAATCGCAAAAAGGATTTAAGATGAATCATGCAAAAAATGCTGCTGCTAATTGTTGATGTATTCTTGCCCTATCCCCCCACAAAAAATTCACTGAAGCCTATTTCAGTGTTACTTTCTTACACTACCCACAATATGTGGACTGTGTACAAAACGCAGTGCAGTCATGCACTGCATCAAAAGTGAATGCATATTTGGTTATCAGAATAATATATTTAGAAAAAAATTGATATAAGTTTAAATTCTCATACAAAATGTTACTAATACAATCATGTATCAGAAAGAACACAGCTATAGTAACTGCAAACTTACTCAACATAATCTCATGGTCTGGGTAAGGCCAAAAAAAAAATAGGTCTGTTTACGGTAACATAGGCCAAAAAAATAGGGTCGGTAGGTCGGGATTGTTTTTTTTTTCCCCCCCAAAAAAACCATATTTTTAAGTTATTTTGCTTTTTTTCTCTCCTCCAAATGCCAAAAAAAAGTCTAGGGTCGCGCGAAAAAAATAGGGTCGGTCGGGTTACCGTAAACAGACCTATTTTTTTTGTTGGCCTAAACCATTGTGATAACTAAGGCTTAAATACGCAAGGGTCGATTTTGAGCACACATCGTCAATACAGGGGAGCCCCTTTTTAAGACCTAAACAAATCCGAGAAAATCAGGTTTTAAAAAGGAGGGAGTTTTTAAATGGGGGTAATTTGACAGAGGTTATGAATAGAAAGTCTGAGAAAACAAGGTCTTAAAATGGAGGGAATCTTAAATTGGGGGGTCGTAAGAGGTTCCACTGTATCATATTTCTCATTTCCCTGTGTGATTGTCAGACTGCAATCAAATCCCCACCTAGAAACTGGTGAAAGGAAATAAAACTCTGTGCAAATCACATGTACAGCCCTCTAAAGTTCAATAATACTTTAATAGCGGCAACAGGTTGCAAGTCCAAAAGACAGAAAAGATTAACCTGTGTAAAGGACTAAGGAGGAAAAAGATTTTTTTCAGGGTTGTAGAATGTACGATTAAAGCGATCACAAAAAGAACCATGAAGATACTTATCATGCATTACTTAACATGAACACTGAGTATTTCAAATCCTTAATCAACTTTTAGGAGATAGGATCATAAAATCAAGTCTTTTTTCTCTCACTTATAGTATACACTTAAAAGCGTTCACATTGTAAACTTAACTTTCAGCTTGAATTGGGTATGATGCTGCAGTTTTTAAAGGCACAGTAAGCCTCCCGTAAACCATCACAGAGCTCCCCGAGCGTCTACATACAGTACAAGCATACTTCCATTTAAACGCTCACTGAACGGGAACATCCTGGCTGCTTTCTGTCGAGCGTGAGAAATTTTCAAAGAATTTATTTTCGTGGACTTGGCCCTGAAGAACAATGGCGCCTCGTTTTGGTGCTGGACGGCTGTTATGAATATCCCGGAAATCACGCCCGGACAGTAAGCCTCCCGTAAACCATCACAGATACTGTCAGGCTTTTACACAGAGTACAAACACCCTTCCATTTGAACGCTCACCAAACGGGAACATCCTAGGTGCCCTACGTAAAGAGCGAGCAATTTTTAAAGAATTAATTTTGCAGATTGTCTCGAACACTTTTTGGACCCATCCTGAACTCAGGTAAAAAATGAGTTACTTCCCTTAAACTGGTGACAGCCGTGGATCGATGATTATCAGAATGTTTTTGGACCGTGGTGCGTTTTTGCGCTAGACCTAACTTTTAAAATCTAGCTTGTTACACAAACATTCTTTAATCATAAAAGAATTCTTTTTTCATCAAGACAAGATCAGTGCAATTCGAAGTTGTGAAAGTTTGAAAAAAGAAAAGCCCGGAAGCAGGGTCACGCAATGGTCTTAGCAGACGACGGTTTATCAGTCAGTGCATATCGCCGTTCCTCTCAACAGTCAAAGCCATCGCTAGAGTTCTTGTGAACCACAGCCGTTTGTTTCGTGCATAAAAACGTGCTATTGTAAATAAGCTCACATCGAGTCGCATTCAAATAAGGCTAACTGACGACTACATTGTGAAAAAGGGAAACTGGATCACACGGGTTCACGATGGCTCAGGGGTAAGATAAACCACGCAAAAATAAATTCTTTGAAAATTGCTCGTTCTTTACGGAGGGCACCTAGGATGTTCTCAATCGGTGAGTGTTTAAATGAAAGGGTGTTTGTACTGTGTGTAAAAGCCTGACCGTATCTGTGATGGTTTACGGGAGGCTTACTGTGCCTTTAAGGCAACAACTTGGTTTTATCATCAAATGACACAGCAGTACTTTTTTGTTTTATTTTGTTTTTATGTGCTCTTTTCTTCTTGAAAGTTTTTGTTTTATCACTGATGGTGCATGCTTTTGCACAGTGCATAGTCCACATGCAGTGTCCACTCAGCTTGTTAAAGGCACACTCCTTCTTGTGTAAACAGTTCGGCAGACTTTTAGATAAGACCATCCCTCCATGCACTTAGTAATATATAAATTACCAAAAACTTGACGCCCTGAATGCTTGCTGTGTCAAGTTAAAAAGCTTTGTTAATTTCTTAATAAGCCACTGGCTGCATTTACAAACTTAATTGAAAAAAAAATCCAACGTTCACTGAAACTGCCCAGGCTGTTCATTTTTGATACATGATCAATTAGTGTTTTTGATGAATTATATTTCAAAATGCCAAATTAATTCTTAAAAATCAAAATAAAATATCACTATGCACCTGTAGAATCGAGCATCCAGACTCTTCATTGTTGGTATGTGATCAAGTGGAGGGATTGTCTTACCCAATGTAAAAGCCTGGCCAGATCTGAGACGGAGAGCTGAACTGTATTAATGAGAATGAGTTTGCCTGATGCAAGCGACGTTTTACTTCCGTTCACTTACAAAGTAGTACCTGCGATGTGATCAGGCCCTTCTGAAAGAACAACTTCTGTTGTCCCTTTGTCTATTAGTATTACCTTTACCCAAACATACCTGTCATGACAGGCCTCCCCTGCAAAAGGAACACTTTTGGCTGGTCTCAAGGGTGTCCTTTCTTCATATCAGGCACACTTCTACGATTGACTCAAATCAAGAAAAGGAAGATTTTTTTCATCCGTTTTAATTGCTGCATGCAAGACACAAATATGTGACAAATTCTGTGAAACTGAAAGATGGACAATGCTGGTTAGATCAAATGAACACAAAAGAGATATGTAGCAAAGAGCAGAATAAATCCCTAACTGATTTGTTAGATGTGAAAAACTGTACGTATAGCCCTGCCAAAGATTTGGTATTGCCTAAAAGAGCGTTTTATCTGTCATTGTGTCAAGCCATAAACACGGCTCAGATTTAAAAACTTGAAAATGCATTTCCGGTGTGTAAGATTAAGAATTAGTCATATGGTGGTTTTTTTTGTAAAAGCTTTGTAGTGGTGTTGGTTTTGTTGTTGTATGGTTTTTTTTTAAAGAAATAAACACATACACACACATGCACACATGTACACAATACATCTCAGCTGTAATCTAGTGTTAGTACTGTTAGTGTTACCCCCATGACCCTTATTTGCAAAGTACCTTTTTTTCCCCCATGGTTAAAGCCAAAGGCTAATAAGACTAAGACTCGAGTGTGTAAAATCTTACATTCATTTTTGCAAGAACTCAAAACAAAACAAAACTATATAGATTGTAAATTATCTATTCTGAATCAGAATAAAAGTTAAAACACACCCCCACATCAATTCACACGGAAACGAGACTCCCTTGATTGACAATTAGCCATTCATTGTAATCATTAAAGTTCCATGACAATAAATCACACTGAATTAAATAGGCCTACCTGAATGAATAAAGAATTTAAATATGACAGTATAGTGATTGGTAATGGTATCTTAAATCTTATTGACACCGCCATGAATGGTGTCATGAAAATGCGCACAATTGTACATACAAAGATCTAAGAGAAGTAACAGTACCGCGCACAAAATCGCAGTCCATTTACCTTCTTTTCTTTGGCCTCCTGAAGCAGACGACAATCACTGGCTCACTGCGTTTGATGACGATGTGACAGCTTGGGAAGAGAAGTCAATTGTGTGACTGGCGGCGGGCGGTACGACGCATCTGAATCTGCCACCTCGTCCTCGTAAGACGAATGAGTTTCCGTGATCTTGCACACGTGGCGGGATTAGCTTTGTAGTGGTGTACAATGTAGAGTGGAGGCATACGATCAACGTGCAAAGATCACAGTCGCAAACTGTGCAGCCCACCGGAAATTGCACGAGGGAGATGTTATTGTTTGGCAATGAGGGAGGAGTTATTCTCTCCCCTGATAGTATTGGTCAAGCATCATTTGGCTTTGTTTCTGCACTTGTCTTGTGTTCTTTTGCTGGACAACTGACGATCCCATTTAAGATTACTTAATTTTTTTCCGTCGTGAAACTCAGTTTAAACATGCTGATAACAAATTTTAATCTTCCAATTCTACACTTTAGCTGTTCAGACTTTATGAGCCTAATTACTGTGATATATATACATGTGGCTCATTACTAAAAGGCACATACAGCCTCCCGTAAACCATCAGTTTCTGGTCACAGACACTGTCAAACTTTTACACACAGTACTCACCACTTGAGAACGTCCTAGCTAGTGCCCTCCGTAAAGAGCGAGCATTTTTCAAAGAATTTATTTTTGCGTGGCCAGCGGGATTGTCTAGTACCACAATCGGACGCCTCGTTTTGGCGCTTGAACTAACTTTTAAAATCTAAATAATAAATTGACAGCTTTTTACACAAACATTCTTAAATCATAAAAGAATTCTTTTTTCATCAAGACAAGATCAGTACAATTTGAAAGTTTGAAAAAAAGGGAGCCCGGAAGCCGGTTACACAGGGTCGTGTATGCTCAAGCAGACTATTTTTCTGCATAGCGCTTGCCTCAGCCGGTCTTTGAAGCCAGCCACCGCCGACAAGTTCGTGTGACTTGCAGCCGTTTGTTGCGTTTTAGATTCAGAGGTACACAATAACGTGCAATTGCAGATACAGCGAGTCGCATTGAAATCACAAACTGACGACTAAATTGTGAAAAAAAGGAAAGTGGATCACACAGGTCCACGATGGCTCAGGGGTTAGATAAACCACGAAAACTGGTGTGTGGTTTACGCGAGCTAAATAGCCATTAAAACAAACTGTGTCATTTAATGCCGAGTGTTAAATGCTAATATTGCAAGTGTGTTCCATAAGGTTAGCACTGCTTTTTTGTGTGAGAAGATTTAAATCGTTCTGTAAACCATTTGAGGCAGACTGGGCCTTTAAATGATTATGCAATAAGTTGAACGTAGCAGTGAATTTTTGTTCGATTAAGCTTTTTTTTTATCGTGTCTTTGAATGTACCGTGGTATTAGAAATGCGATGTGGTGCCAAAAGAAAAATGTCCATGTTTGTGTAAAATGAAAATGGACATTAAAGTTTTTTTTATCTTATCTGATCTTTCGAACAGATTTTCCCCAAGAATGGAATTATCATAATTTGATTCGACTGTTGAAGATGTTATAAACCCAAATAGGAAGTACAGGCACACACACACCCTCATCACATTTGTTTTTCTCTTGAAAACGTGAATGCAAACCGTTTGGCTCAAGCCATAAAATCTAATTTTTTTCAATACGAGCTGTTTAGTTATAGCATATAACTGGAGTCAGTACAGGCAGCGTGTACTTGTCTGTATGCTGCATTTATACAAGATTTTAGAACTTGTGTCATGCAATGTTTCTCATCAAAAGACATATAACTGAAAGAAAAAAAGCAGTCTTGTTCACTCCCTGTGAAAGCTAGCGATGTACATTTACGGTTTTAAAACTTTTGATGTTGCAAATATTCGCCTCTGGAAGTTGCACTTTGCTGATTTAGCTGTTATTCAATTCACCAGAAATGACAAGCTAGGGGTGTTGGCAAAAAGGAAATAAACAAAACAAATCCTCCTGTGTCCTGTCATAGCAGTACATGTACTATTGATTCAAAGTAACTTGATTATTATTTGTGTGAAGAAATGGAAAGGTTTTTCTACTACAAGGCATTAATTGACTGCTCAAACGACTGCTTCTGATAGCTTAGAGAGTACAAGGAAAGAGTAAGAAAACACACACACACACATAGGCCCAAGAGAGATAAAAACGCACACACACACAAAACAAATAAAATTGTCTCCCCTCCAAGGAGGGATAAACCACATCTTAATGCGACATATCAAGAATGACACAGAGAATCTAGAATAATAATTAAGTAGAAGTGCAACGCCAAGGCACTACATACCCCAGCGAAAGACAAACCTCTCTCTTACTCTCTCTCTCTCTCTCTCAAACACACACACACACGAACACACACACACACCCCAAGTTACACACGTACACACTCACTCACACACTCTCTCACACACACTTCATACACACAAAACACCCCCCCATACGCACATATAGACAGACGGACATACACACCTTTACAAACACACATACATACACTTACGCACATACACACACCCACCCACTCTCTCTTATACAGACACACACCCACACACACATGTACATACGCACGCGCTCACACACACACACACACACACACATTGACTCACACAAATCTCATACACACAAAACACTCATACGCACATAGACCGGCACGGTTGGCCTAGTGGTAAGGCGTCCGCCCCGTGATCGGGAGGTCGTGGGTTCGAACCCCTAAGACTTTAAAATTGGCAATCTAGTGGCTGCTCCGCCTGGCATTATGGGGTTAGCGCTAGGACTGGTTGGTCCGATGTCAGAATAATGTGACTGGGTGAGACATGAAGCCTGTGCTGCGACTTCTGTCTTGTGTGTGGCGCACGTTATATGTCAAAGCAGCACCGCCGCGCCCTGATATGGCCCTTCGTGGTCAGCTGGGCGTTAAGCAAACAAACAAACAAATACGCACATAGACAGACAGACACACACACCTTTACAAACACACACATACACACAAACTCATGCACACACACTCTCTCTCCCTCTCTCTCTTTCTTACACACACACACGAGTACAGACTCATGCACGTGCGCGCACACACACACACATGCACACACACACAAACAGTAACACTAACACATGTGCACAAAATGAACACACACACACACACAGCGCGAGATAAAAAGACTACAGGGAGGCATGACGTCATGATGCATTAATTGACGTCAAAGACTTTCGACCGTGACGTAATCTTCTTACGCGAGCTTTATCCATAGACTTGGAAACTACGGAATTTCTACCCGTCCAAAGCGGCCTTGGGTGGCGTTTGCTAAAAAAATGGGGGCGCCTATTGCACCCACCGTATTTTTGTTAGTATGGTCCCAATTTTTGGTGAACTTCCATCTTCAACTGTAGCCCCTAGCCGGGCACAAAGAATCCTTCTTTATCATGTATTATCGGTATGAAAATTTCTCAAGTCGATTACAGTATAGCGTTCGTGGGATACCTCCAGCTTCGCTGGGATTAAAAAGAACACAAATGAAGAAGAAGATTCAAGAGAAGAATCAGCAGACAAAACAGAAAAACAAACAGGAATGAAAAAACCCACCAACAAGAATGGTTAATGTATGAAATGTTTAATCCTTTTAACAAATAAAACCATCAACAAGTACATGTAAAATAAAACTCCCTCACACACAAAGGGCAGGTTTTGAGTAAATGTATGGCCTACCTAATTTATAATTCACGTAACAATGCTGCAATAAAAACAAAAGTCCCCCAAACTGATGTACAAAACAATTGCTAAATATTTCTGTATTTACAGGCGACACAATCAACAACAATGAACATGATATCAATAAAACTAAACTCTGTCCTTAAGGTTGTGTGTTGCTTAAAACTCATCAGCCTCAACCACATAAAATTTCAGAAGAAAATTCAACAAAATGGGACGGGCATGCCAACATTTTCTATTAAATATTTCATGATGAATGAATTGTTAAGAAAGTATAAGAGTTAATACACTTTACCTTGGAAAAAGGTGACGGATTTCAAATGCTTAGGGTGGGGGCTGCTTGGAGGCTCTTCCACATGACACAATATGCTATTTGATGCAGGCTTATTTCGAATCATTTGATTGTTTTGTTTGTTTGTTTGTTTGTTTATTTGTTGCTTAACGTCCAGCCGACTACGCAGAGCCATATCAGGACGAGGAAGGGGGGGATGAAGGGGGCCACTTGTCAAGCGATTCCTGTTTACAAATGCACTAACCCATTACTTGTGTCCCAGCAGGCTTTAGTAAAACTAAATTAATACCTACTGGAAGATTACCAGTTTCCATTATGTTAAAATAGGCTTAACCTATCTACTGCTGGACTTACATCAGAACACTAACAGATTAAACTATACATGAATCGCGAGACAAGCGGCAAGAGAAGAGATTTTTGGAAAAAATACAGGTGAATGAGCAATAAGGCAGAAAAAAGAAAAGAATTCATGAAGAAAAAGAGAGCATGACAGGAAAGAGGAACCAAAAATCTACCTAACAGCAAACTAGAAAGCTCCTGCGGTTCCAAAAACAGGAGGGGCTTTTAATTTCATAACCGCAGTGCCCCACTGCGGGAATTTGATTGTTTGCTGTCTGATTCTCCAATATGGCTAATCTCCATGTTTGCAACTGATACTGATAGTGTTTCCCGTTTACAAATTACATATTCAGCACAATAAAAAAAGAAAATCATGTTCCCTTCCTTCACTTTCGTTGAGATGACACATTTTAAGATCCATTCTCATGGGACAAGGGGTATAAATTCAATCACATCAGTTCAACACAGTTGTTACCCCAGCAGAAAAAAGAAAACCATCTTTGTACAGAATCCCAATTGAACAGCGCTCATAAGCTATACTAACTTTTAGTACCACAATTTCAGGATTAAGTGCTGTTCACATGGCAGACTTTTCAACTTACCCCAACTTTAGTTGGTTTGAAGTCGCAGAGAAGTTGCCGAGACCAAGTCGGCGAAAAGTCTGTCATTTGAACGTTTCTGATGATTTAGTCCTGATTTAGTTTCTAATACACTTTAATACATTTAATTCCATTCTCCCGAAAACAACAAATACAAACGGACAAGTCTGATTGTGCAAGTCGGCAGAGAATCGTTGCTTAAATCTAGTATGAGCGTTAGGGCCTTTCACAATAGCAGCGATTTTCAACAAAAAGACAAAGATCACTTGAAAGTTGGTTGTACGTCAGCACTTCACAAAATTAGTTTTTATTTCAATGCCAATTTGCCCAACAATGAATGATGAGATCAATATTACAGGTATTGTTCTACTCCCTGTCTTAGCTTCCCGGGAGGAAAGACGCCATACTCTGTGATGATGCCGCCAGTGATCAAGCTTGCAGGGGTCACATCAAATGCAGGGTTCCAGCACTGAATACCTGTTGAGACACACAGAGTGAAAGAGATAAAGACAGTTGAAAATTTCGAAAGCGTGCTGACACTGGTGAAAATACGGAATGGGTGGGGGAAGCCAAAGGCCTGGAGATGATCGAACAGACCAGTGATCGCTATGATCAAATAAAAGAGAGGCAAGAAAAGAAAGAAGCAATGAATTATGAAGGGGTTCAACATTAGATTATCATTCTTTGAGCCATGTGACTCAGGTGTCATTTGCCGACTAAAACTCATATTTACGTGGCTAGCCGAGACTACATCAGTGTGAGTACATTGTAAAAAAAAAGAAAGATTTTTAACAAAAAGGAATCGATGAATAATGTTAAAGGCACAGTAAGCCTCCCGTAAACCATCACAGATACTGTCAGGCTTTTACACACAGTACAAACACCCTACCATTTGAACGCTCACCAAACGGGAACATCCTAGGTGCCCTACGTAAAGACCGAGCAATTTTCAAAGAATTAATTTTGCGGATTGTCTCTCAGACAATCGGACCGTGGTGCGTTTTGGCGCTAGACCTAACTTTTAAAATATAAATAATAAATTGACAGCTTGTTACAGAAACCTTCTTAAATCATAAAAGAATTATTTTTTCATCAAGACAAGATCAGTACAATTCGAAGTTTTGAAAGTTTGAAAAAAGAAAAGCCCGTAAGCAGGGTCACGCAAGGTCGTGGTTCTCGTAGCAGATGACGGTTTATGTCTATCGCCAGTTCCTCTGAACAGTCAAAAGCCATCGCTAGAGTTCTTGTGAACCACAGCCGTTTTTTTCTTGCATAGTCAGAGGGACTTAATAACGTGCTATTGCAGATAAGCTCACAGCGAGTCGCATTCAAATTACTAACTGACGACTACATTGTGAAAAAGGGAAACATGATCACACGGGTTCACGATGGCTCAGGGGTAAAATAAACCATGCAAAAATAAATTCTTTGAAAATTGCTCGTTCTTTACGGAGGGCACCTAGGATGTTCTCAAGCGTTGAGTGTTTAAATGAAAGGGTGTTTGTACTGTGTGTAAAAGCCTGACAGTATCTTTGTTATGTTATATGAAGTCTTATATCGCGCGCGTATCTCCAGACTCGGACTCAAGGCGCAGGGATCTATTGATGCCGTGTGAGATGGAATTTTTTACACAATACATCACGCATTCACATCGACCAGCAGATCGCAGCCATTTCGGCGCATATCCTACTTTTCACGGCCTATTATTCCAAGTCACACGGGTATTTTGGTGGACATTTTTGGCTCACGTAAGTGTAGCCTATGCGATCGTAACTTTGTCTGTCTGTGCGTGTGTGTGTGTGTGTGTGTGTGTGTGCGTGTGTATGTCTGTGGTAGAAACTTTAACATTTCGTCATTTGAAGACGTCACATTATGACGTAAGAGGATTAGACGTCACGCGAAGGAATTACTGAAAGTCTCGGTCATTGTTATTTTGAGCGGGCCGAGACTAGTTGGCAGTCGTGTCCCTGTAAGTTACAGGCTACATGCAGACAGACAGATCTAGATCTAGTGTCTCGCTTTCTTGCACAGTGTCACCTATGCTTACTGTGTGTGTGTATGTGTGACTGAGTGATTGAGTTTGTGTTACTGTTTGTCGATTTCTTACGTGAGCCTTGAAGGCTTCGCCTCTTGTTATCTATGCCCATACAATTTTGCCAGGAAAGACCCTTTTGTCAATCGTGGGATCTTTAACGTGCACACCCCAATGTAGTGTACACGAATCTGTGGTGGTTTACAGGAGGCTTACTGTGCCTTTAATTGGGCAATTGTACTTTTAACTACAATGGATCTATACATAAATGTAATATGTATTTTTGACCAAAAAATGTCATTTGACACAGATCTCTACAGTCATTACTCAACTCCAACTTTAGCATGGTCTCAAAGAACAATGGCTGTCTCACATTCACAAAGTTTTAAATGTCATATTTTAGTAAAAAATGCAAGTAATGCAAAATATGAACCTACCTTCTGCAGCAACTTGCACACCCTTGACAGTTGTCATTTCAGTTGCCGGTCGTTCCTCTATGACGATTTCTTCCCCGGTCTCCTTGGTTCCATCGTAAGTGGTGAGAGGGCAGGCGACATAGAATGGAACCTTGTGGTGCTTGGCCACAATAGCCAGCTGATAGGTGCCCACCTTGTTGGCTGTGTCGCCATTAGCGACCACACGGTCCGCACCAACCACCACGGCGGATATGTTTTTTTGCTTCATCAAGATGGCTGCCATGCTGTCACATATGAGAGTAGCGTTCATCTTCTCGTAAACCAGTTCGTAGGCTGTCAGCCGTGAGCCCTGATTGTACGGGCGAGTTTCTGTGCAGAACACTTGGTCAAGCTTGGACTTTTCATGAAGATAACGAATCACACCTGTGAGGACAAAATATGATGAAGTTGGAAAAAGGCCAACAAATGAGCAAAAATGAAAATTTAACAAGATCTATGGTTTTACCAGTGAATATCATTAGCACCTTTCAGTAAATTAGATTTTACTTGATCATTAAAAAAAAGTAAATGTCCTATTAAGTCCTGGGATTCTCCATGTCTTGCATCTTCCAAGAAATGTATTGATTTTACTGACATCAAGTGACCCACTGAAATACTGGAAAAGCATTTAAAGAACTTTTCCAGACAGAAACTGAACATAGTAACAATTGTCTTCAATGAAAGATTGCAATTTAAGTGTGTACATGTGTACAAGAACAGCATTGTTCCCAGCCTCAGAGGACAACAGGACTGTTGGAACAGGGTTTAAAATATGTATGGGTCCAAATGTTCTCACTTTTTCCACTTAATAGAAAACTATTGGACGGTTGACTAGCCAGGTGTCCGACCAATGCATAAGATCAAAATAGTATACAGTGTTAGGAAACGCTGCCGTTGCTGAACTTTTGTTCAGTTTTGTGTGTTGCATGTAGTTGACTTATTTGTACTTTGTGGGAAAGTACTGATATTATATTTTGTAAACACAATATTTATGTTTGGATGAGAATGCAGGTAAACTTTCTAGTCCTGTCAAAACAAGTTGTTTACCACGTTGTTTTGAGACGTGGGTTCGTGGCGTTCGCTCGGATTAAGTGCGTCGGCACTTTTGATGTACGTCACAGAGAATGTCACTATTCTAGTCCATGGATAGTTCATCTAATTTTAGTTGTATCATGTTCGGTCTGGAATATTCTCGAGAATGAGTATTTACTATATAGGCCAGCGCGATTTGTATGTTAAAAAAAGCTTCTACTTTGAGTTCTGCTACGATGTGCAGTTGTATGTATGGAATGCTAAATAAATCCTCGAACTCAATTTGACGAGTTTTTGTCTGCTGCTGTGAAGACAGGCCACGTAGAATAAAAGAACACAACTATACGACATTTGAGAACTTCGTCAATCTCAAGTGTCGTGTAACATACAGTGAAACCCCCCTTTTAAGACCCCCCCAATTTAAGACTTCTCCCTTTTTTCAGACCTCAATTTTTCATGTTTTCTGTTCATAACATCTGTACATTTACCCCCGTTTTAAGACCCCCTCCTTTTTAAGACCTGATTTGCTGGGTTTTTAAAAATATTTAAAATGGAGGTTCCACTGTATATATGTCAGTGACCAAAGACAAAGGCCTGAGAACAACACTGTGACAATACAAAGTAGTGCAATAAAAGAAGACTACCTAGTGCCGTTCCGTAGCCTGCTGTGGCCAGCGACCCCGTGTTGCAGTGGGTAAGGATGCACACCTTGGACGTCGTACTTCTGGCCACAATGTCCTCGCCCCCATACTGACCAATCTTTTTGTTGGTGCAGATGTCCTTCTCTAGCATGGATTCAAACTCTTCTATTAACCTGTAGACATCAGAGAAATACAATGGAACCCTCCTCTTAAGACCTAAAAATTTGAAAAAAATCAGGTCATAACATGAGGGTAAATTTGCAGAGGTTTTGAACAGAACATCTGAAAAAGCAAGTTCTTAAAACGGGGGAAGTCTTGAATAGTGAATGGGGGGGGGGGGGGGGGGGGGGGTCTTTACAGGGTGGTTCAACTGTATTCCAGAGATTCACTGAAGTACATTTTTGGGTGTAATTTTGATATTCTTTTGAAAATATTGTTCTGCTTAAAGGCACAGTAAGCCTCCCATAAACCATCACGGATACTGTCAGGCTTTTACACACAGTACAAATACCCTTCATTTAAACACTCACCGAACGGGAACATCCTAGGTGCCCTACGTAAAGAGCGAGCAATTTTTAAAGAATTAATTTTGCGGATTGTCTCTCAGACAATCGGACCGTGGTGCGTTTTGGCGCTAGACCTAACTTTTAAAATCTAAATAATAAATTGACAGCTTGTTACAGAAACCTTCTTAAATCATAAAAGAATTCTTTTTTTCATCAAGACAAGATCAGTACAATTCGAAGTTTTGAAAGTTTGAAAAAAGAAAAGCCCGGAAGAAGGGTCACGCAAGGTCGTGGTTCTCGTAGCAGACGACGGTTTATGTCTATCGCCAGTTCCTCTGAACAGTCAAAAGCCATCGCTAGAGTTCTTGTGAACCACAGCCGTTTGTTTCGTGCATAGTCAGAGGTACTTAATAACATGCTATTGCAGATAAGCTCACAGCGAGTCACATTCAAATTACTAACTGACAACTACATTGTGAAAAAGGGAAACATGATCACACGGGTTCACGATGGCTCAGGGGTAAGATAAACCACGCAAAAATAAATTCTTTGAAAATTGCTCGCTCTTTACGGGGGCACCTAGGATGTTCTCAAGCGGTGAGTGTTTAAAAGAAAGGGTGTTTGTACTGTGTGTAAAAGCCTGACAGTATCTGTGATGGTTTACGGGAGGCTTACTGTGCCTTTAAGAACACAAGGCAAGCATTGAATCCTGCTGATCAGAAATACAAATCCTCAGGGTTTCATTTACTAGTGCGCCTTGCGCCATTGGCGCATAACATTTCAAAATGTCCCATTGGAAGTCCCTTCAGTGCGTCAAAGGGCGCACTGAGATTACGTACCACTGCGCCACCAGCGTGCACACTTTTCACGGGAGTACAGTGTTCAGAAAAGACCTAAGCAAAAACGGGCGCCAAGCCGAGCAACTTACGAGTTTGTGAAACACGCTGTGATTGGCATTTACAATTTAATTCATTAGTATTCAACTAATCCTACTAACTGTGCGGGACCGATCTGTGCTTGCGCGTTCACCTCTGTGGAAACTGTCAACACAAGCGATATCGATCGAAACATAGACCCACGTAAAAAAGAAATGTCCCATCAGAATTTGGTTGAGGGGGACAAATGTCCCATTGTCTTTTTCTTCCAGGTTAAACCCTGAATCCTCAATCCTCAGAAAACGTTGCCATAAGTCATAACCCTTAATTCAGGGCAATACATTGATTTTAATATTGTATCTGAGACATGTTCCTCCTTTTCGCACACACACACACACTCACAGCCTTCATTACATTTGCACAAGATTATTGGACCATTTAAATAAATGTAGCCGTGTGGAGATTTCACGGCCACTGTCTTTGCTTTTCTCTGCCAATCCCTGTCCCGTTTATTCCCCGTGAGGCGACCATGTGTGTATCACTGTATGTCTTTGTTGTACTTGTGCTTAGGATGCTGTGTCGTGGTTGGTTGAATGTTTACATGCTGATTGGTTAATTCGTATTGTGCGCGCGCATTCGGCCCCCGATAGCGTGAGGCGGTCAAGTCTGACCCGTGACGCGAAGGTGACAAGACCCTGGGCGGTCTGTGTGTGTGTTGAGTGATTTGAGACCGGCGATTTGTTGAACGGCCCCGCCATAACTTCGTTTGTTTAATTCTGCATTGAAGAGTGAACTGTAAGTAGAATTTGGTTCTTGTTTGTATTATTGTATTTGCTAGGTTTGATCAGGCCTATGATGTGTTATGAGCGTGTGATTGATGCATTGGTGTGCAAGTACTATGTGTTAGCCATTTTGATCGGCAGTATAGTGACGTCATAGCGTCTGTTTCGTTGTTTTGCCCCTAACGCTACTTACCCGCTAACAATGTTCACTGTCACGCTTCGATATCCGTGATCGTTTGTTTAGGGAATTAGGTTTGTCTCTCCTTTCTTCCCCTTCCTTTTTATTTCAGCTTAACAGCTGCGTATTTGTTATCGTTATGAACATTTCCTTTGCGCTTCATTGTGTCATGTTCTTATGTCGTTTTCCTTTCTTTTTCATGTGTCTGCAGACACTGCCTTCTGGTGTATTTTAATAAAGACATGTTAGATCAACCTCTGTCTCGGCGTCTCATGTGAATACTTCCTGGCCTTCCCCCCTTCCACTCCACCTCATCACAAATGGCGCTGCGCAGCAGGGTTCAGGAAGTAGAGACGCCATAATTAACATCAGAAGGCAGTGTAGGAGGTACTCGGCGTATCAAAGATGGCGGTCGACGTGGCTCCTAGACCGCAGTGGCAAATGTTTTCCCCTCCCAGGCTTCCCCTCTTCACTAGCGGCGAAGATGGCTGTTCACTAGACGACTTCGTTACGGAGGCTCGTCGCATCATTGCCCACTTCAACCTGGGGGCACTGGGCGGCGAAACTGCTGAATGGCTGATCCAGTCACTTGCTGGGCCAGCCAGGAGGGAGGTAAATCTGCATCCCCCACAGGAGACCGCCACTGCCAACTTTGTATTGAACATCTTGCAAGACACTTTTGGAGATCACACCTGCGTGGTTGCACAGATGGCAGCGTTCTATGAGCGCAACCAGAGTCAAGAGGAAAGCGTTCTTGACTATGCCCACGCATTGCAGGCTACCCAGATGAAGGTTAACGCTGTGGAACCTGATACCCTTAAGGATATTACCCTCCGAGGTCATTTTATCAATGGACTTTGTTTGCCTGAGTTGAGACGGGATCTGAGGGCCGTTTGCTAGAAAGCGTGAGGGTGCATCTTTTGCTGTAGTGCGAGCGGAAGCTCTCAGATGGATGGGAGAGGACTTTGAGTTAGTGAAGCAAGCTGCTGCAGAGGAAAGTTCTGCTTTGAACGAAATGCATGTAGAAGTCAGTGCGCTGGCGGCGAAATCCACACAGCTGTTAGTCGAAATGAATCATCGTGTGCCTGCCGTTCCCAAAGTTGCCTCAGGGAAGTTACTACCATCTTCGAAACCACGCTGCTGGATTTGTGGCCGCAGCGGGCATCTCCAGAGCAGGTGCCCAGCGAAGCGTCCAGTGTGCAAGCAGCCGTTGTCATGGCGACAGCCTAGTGAGCCATACTGTGTAGGTCATAGGCTAGCAGTCATCCGACAAGTTCTACGAGAGCAGGCCAGCCAGACGGATCTTGTGTCTGCTGGAAGTCAAAGTCAGGAGACAGTTCCACCCCCTGTGAAGCTAGCAGACGCTGAGCAGCCTTGTGAGTCCGAGTGTAATCCTTTCCCCTGTTCCCCCGCTCCCGTTAGGCTACCCCCGCGTCCACTCCGGAGAACTTTCTTCCCTAAGCTGGTGATCTGACCATGACCTTTCTACACTTGTGTTAAGACAGAAAGAAACAGTTGGTGCGCCGAGAAGCAATCAAGGTTCTCTCCTACTGTTATATCTGAATCAAGACTGGAGTTTTATATTAGCATCTATAGTCATTGGCTCATGTGGTTTGGTTGATTTTGCTTAAATGGTTTGTGTGACTTGCATGTCAACTTTTATTGTTCAATGCTAATTTTGGTTACTCGTCGATGTTTTGTTCCTTCTACGTTTGTATTGCGTTGTAATGTCACGTTCAGCTCGTCCTGGGGCGTTGAATCTGCGAGGCCGCAGTTTGTTAAAGAGTTGGGGGGGATGTAGCCGTGTGGAGATTTCACGGCCACTGTCTTTGCTTTTCTCTGCCAATCCCTGTCCCGTTTATTCCCCGTGAGGCGACCATGTGTGTATCACTGTATGTCTTTGTTGTACTTGTGCTTAGGATGCTGTGTCGTGGTTGGTTGAATGTTTACATGCTGATTGGTTAATTCGTATTGTGCGCGCGCATTCGGCCCCCGATAGCGTGAGGCGGTCAGTCTGACCCGTGACGCGAAGGTGACAAGACCCTGGGCGGTCTGTGTGTGTGTTGAGTGATTTGAGACCGGCGATTTGTTGAACGGCCCCGCCATAACTTCGTTTGTTTAATTCTGCATTGAAGAGTGAACTGTAAGTAGAATTTGGTTCTTGTTTGTATTATTGTATTTGCTAGGTTTGATCAGGCCTATGATGTGTTATGAGCGTGTGATTGATGCATTGGTGTGCAAGTACTATGTGTTAGCCATTTTGATCGGCAGTATAGTGACGTCATAGCGTCTGTTTCGTTGTTTTGCCCCTAACGCTACTTACCCGCTAACAATGTTCACTGTCACGCTTCGATATCCGTGATCGTTTGTTTAGGGAATTAGGTTTGTCTCTCCTTTCTTCCCCTTCCTTTTTATTTCAGCTTAACAGCTGCGTATTTGTTATCGTTATGAACATTTCCTTTGCGCTTCATTGTGTCATGTTCTTATGTCGTTTTCCTTTCTTTTTCATGTGTCTGCAGACACTGCCTTCTGGTGTATTTTAATAAAGACATGTTAGATCAACCTCTGTCTCGGCGTCTCATGTGAATACTTCCTGGCCTTCCCCCCTTCCACTCCACCTCATCACATAAAAAAAAACTAATTTCAGATTCATGTCAGCACACTAACTTAAGACTCAAGTCCTGTTGACTGAGGCTGTCCTGAGCGGCCAGTGTTTTCGTGAAGGAGATGAATCGCGCTGCAGCATCCGCCATGTTGACAGCTGTAGGGCGAGCTGTCACCAAATAATTTAGACGCTCCTCTACAAAGGCTTGAAGATCCCTCACTGAATCAAACTTCTTCTCTTCAAGCTCAACTGCCAAGCTGAGGCAGCCGACTATAGCAATAGCCGGTGCTCCTCTCACCTGAAAACAAGCAAACACACTACACAGTAAGATATTTTAGTTATGTTAGAACAGAAAATTCACAAGGTTCTAACTTCTACTGATATTTGAGTCGAATATAATACTGTATGTATTTATTGGATTGAACATGAGACTCACTGAAAACGTGAGTAAACAAATGATACATGTAGCAAACAACAACAACAACAACAACATCCCCCCCCCCCCACCCCCCCACCTACCCCGTTCCCTGTGCATTCAAACGTACGCAAGTCGGACGTCACAAAGCTAAAAATAGCTGACTCTTCATCAGTCATTCAACGGGAAATTCCGCAGTGTGTCTCGACCAAATTGGGTCAGCTCTTGTTTCATTCAGTTTTTCTAGTCTCAGCATAAATACATGGAACAGAAATTTAGCTGTGTTAACTATTGTTTCCTTCGAACGATTGCTTACAAAGAGAGAGAGATCGAGAGAGAGATTAGTAGGAGGGGGGAGTGGTAAATGATAAATGGTTGCCATACCACTCCCATACCACGTTGTTCAGGTCTTCATATTGCGTTTTCCGACGTTTCACAGTTTTTTGGTCGATTCGTGCACCTGACTCCCACTCCTTCATCACGTCTTCTTTTTCCGATTTGATCCTCGCGATCTGTGTTTTACCACATCCCATCTCCTTCGCCACATCTCGGCATGATTGGCCGCTATCTAGTTTTTTCAAGGCAGCGACACGCTGCTCTAAAGTCAACGCTTTTCTTTTTCCTGCTGGAGATTCCATTTTCAAACACAGTAGTCTACTGTTGCTTTTGGTTGTGACTGTATCCACAATGCGGAAAAGCGAAAGTGAGTGAGCGAAAGTGGGTCTCCATCTAAACAAGCCACTGATTGGTCAGAAAAGGGACAGGACAACCAATCAACAACCATTTGTGCTACGGCTACGGCTGCCGAGCACTGACTGCATAACAGTCGAGTTTTCGAAGTTGCGTTTTTATGTACGTTGTGTCCGTTTGTGACAGTGTTTACACTTCCTACGGTCCGAAAAATCGTGTCCGCGTCCGTAAGTGGCAGGTGTCCGCCCGTTAAAGGTTAGTTATTGTTGAAATCGTGTTCGTGCCATGATAAACTGTCCGTATGTAGCAGGTGGCCGTTACAACAAGGGTCCGCTAGACTCAGGTTTTACTGTATATTCAAGGCAATTGTATTTTTTTTTAGTGAACACACAATTAATGGTCCCCACTCGCTCTGTGTTCATTGAAGAGGTCCGACATCAGAGATATTTTCGATTTTCCAGTATTGCAGTTGCACCACTGAATTTCACTGATGATGATCTAATCAGAAATTAAATGGCATGTGTTCCAGTCAGTATCATCATAATCATGTGACATGTATGAGATGGGTGCTTTTTCGAACGTTTCAAGTTCATGAACTGGAGGGGAGAGGAGGGGGACGGGGGCACTCTGAAGCTTATCGTTAAGTAAACGAGGTCAGACAGACGTCCTTCGTGTAGCTACACAGAAAGGAGATTGATTTAACTGACCTGCATCTTCTTGATAGCCTGCCATCCATCCTCCGTGCTGACAATCGGTATGTACTGCGATGTGTCTGGCAACAATAGTTGGTCCAAAATTTCCAGACTGCCACGTTCATAGCGTATGGCTTGCAGAGTCATGTTTGCTAACGATGACGATAATTACAATAGCTCTAATATAAAGACAATTGATTGTGAGACTTGGCGGCGTGCACAGGTGTTGTGGAGCAGCTCGTCTGCTGTTTGCTTGGAGTGACTTCCCATAGCTGAGAGGGGAGCTCACTCCTGGGGAGTGTTGACATTAGAGACGCAGGTGCGAGACAGGATGAGCAACAAGAATGATATATTTGGGAACAAAAATACAAGTGACTTTCTGCTTGTCGCGTAGATCATCGTCTAAACAATTAACAAAGTCATAGGACTAATTGAGTATTTCATAATCAGACGTAGGATAGGCCTACCCTCTTCTACGTGTTCCCAGAACAGTCTAAACTTTTCAGTGTGAATGGACAACTGCATGTGCACATCTCAGTTATGTAGTTATTGGACGGGGCTGAATGAATTCATGTGCAACACAGTGGAAAACTCGATACTTGAGCCGCTCTCATAAATCAGGTTAATTTAACAGATGCTTACCTTGACTGATGATATTTTAACGGTAATTAAAAGAATCTAAATGAAGGCACCAGATTAACAACTAAACATTACAATTGTCACAAGAAATCATAAATCACTATTCTAAAGACATGGCTGAATTTCTCAAAGATGCAGTTTTACTGACAAAAAAGAACTCAGCTGTTGAGACAGAAGAAGAACTAACAAACTGTGGAACAGCGAAAGGTGAAACAGTGCTTGAGGGCAAAGTTGTTGCTCTCTTTTTCTCAGCGGCATGGTGTCCGCCCTGTCAACACTTTATTCCTGTGTTACGAGATGTGTACAAGGAGCTTATTGAGCGACACAGTGACTTTGAAATCATCTTTGTCAGTATGGATAAAAGTGAGGACGAGATGATGGACTATTACAGAGAAAAGCACGGCAACTGGCTTGCACTGCCGTATGAGGATCCCCTGAAAGAGTAAGAACTACTTGTGCTATTTTTATTACAGCGGAACCCCCATTTTAAGACCCCCAATTTTAAGACGTTCTTCCTGTTAAGGTCCTGTTTTCTAAGAGTTTGTGTCCATGACCTGTGTAAATGTACCCCTATTTTAAGGCTCTATATAGCTCTCCTTTTTAAGACCTGCTTTTATCATATTGTTGAGGTCTTAAAGGGGGATTCTACTGTAGAAGTAATGATAAGAGATGGCTTACATTGCCATACTTATGCTGTTACCAGACTTCTGTTATAATAAAGCCAAAAATTGATTTTTTTAAGTGAGGGATAAGATGTTTTGACTGACTATGTCTGAGTACTAAGCTGTAATTAAAAAACAGTTTTTGTTTTTGTTAATCCAATTTACTGTCTTATTTTGTGTTGGACAAGCTGAAAGAAAACTAATCTGTTTGTAAACCACATTTAGATAATACAGTTGTTTGATATGGTATGGTATTGTGAAATGATGTATGAGTTCTAGGTTTATTTTGTATTGTCAATTTGTTATCCTAAAATCAAACCATAGGTTTTTTTTATTCTCTGTCATCACTCAAAGTAATTAATGCTTTCATGAACAAAACCTGAATGAGGCGCACACTAACATACAATTTGTGTCATGTGCAGTGCTCTTGTGGAGAAGTACAACATCAGTATCATCCCCAAGCTGGTGGTGATTGGACCTGACGGGGAGATGATCACGAGCAAGGGACGCAAGGACATACAGGACAAGGGACTCATCTCCTTCAGGGGCTGGCACTCGGCCATGATGGCCGCAGCCAAGAAAGCCGACCAGCACCAGCAGCTCTTGGAACAACAGGAGGCAGCCGCGGATGATGAGGAGAAAGGTTGATGCTGGGGAAACTGGACCAGCAGTCGTTAAATGTCCAAAGGAAGATCAGACTCCATGTCATCGTATTATTGGTGTAGAATTTTATTAATTTTTCAGTCTGCGCAATGAAAAAATGATGCTTCCCAAAGTTCGTTCTTCCCAATGATAAATTTTATTAGGTTTCTGTCTGTCGTCTCACCTGAATAATCAGTGAGTATTACTAATTAGTGTGTTCGTCACACACACACTTGTATCCACGTGGAGACTTAGAGGTTGGGTGTGTGTGTGTGTGTGTGTGTGTGTGTGTGTGTACTTATTGTTGTTTCTTCTTCTGGCAAAGATACATTTTTGTTAGCTGCATATATGTACACACTAGGTGAATACCCGCTTCGCCGGACCCGGCTTCGCCGGGTGAGTGGCGCACCAATACCCGGCAAACCCGGGTACCCGGCTTTGCCGGGCGCACCGTACGCGATTGACGCCACACGAAGGAAGGGAGATAAACGCGCAAAACACTGGAGAAGATAAGGAAGAGTTACTGGGAATGGATGTACCGAAAAACCAAAATCGGTTCAGCGCTGTGCGCTGAGAGCACGTGTTGAAAATTTTCATCGAGCAGATTGTGTCCGGGGTCTACCTGAATATGCCCACCAAATTTGAAGCAGATCCATCGAGAACTTTGGCCGTGCATCGCGAAGAAAGACAGACAGACAGACAGACAGACAGGATCCATCGAGAACTTTGGCCGTGCATCGCGAAGAAAGAGACAGACAGACACACACAAGCCGTATATAAGCTACTCACAAAAAGTTAAGGATCACTTGCACACAAATTCATAACTTTCCAAATAAGAAAGCCAATGCGTTGGTATTTGGCAAACGTTTAATTCAAAGCTTTAGTGATAAGGATACAACATTTCCTTCAATTTCGAGCAATCGTTTGGTCTGTACATTTTATCAAAGTGTGTACGTATCGAAATTTAATTTCACAAAGTCGTTGAAATCACAAGACATGGCATTCAGATGCTCCCAAAAGTTCAGTAATGCGTGTAACCGCCCTGGCTGTTCTGGCACTCGACGCAGCGAGTCCTCATAGAGTTGACCAGGGTGGTGAAGATCCTCTGTGGAAGCGCCTGCCACTCAGCCTGCAGCATCTGGTAGAGGTGTTGGACATCCCTGGGAGGGGGGTGGTTGCTCCTCACTTTGCGATCCAACTCATCCCAGAGGTTCTCAATCGGGTTGAGATCGGGACTGCATGCTGGCCACTCCATTCTGTTGACTCCAGACTGCTGCAGGAAGTCGTTGACCACCCTTGCCCTGTGGGGGCGAGCGTTGTCATCCTGGTAGACAGCCTGCGGTCCCATCTGCTGCAGTGTAGGTACAGCCAGCGGTCGAAGGATCTCATCCCGGTATCGAAGGCCAGTCAGATTACCCTGTACATGAAACAAGGGTGTTCTGTGGTGAAGGCTGAAGGCCCCCCAGACCATTACAGAACCGCCACCAAAGGCCACCTTTTCTTGGACAGTGGCGTCAATGTAGCGTTCCCCTTGGCGCCTCCAGACCCTCAGTCGGTCGTCGTTGTGGTTCAGGGTGAAGCGTGATTCATCACTGAACAGGACCTGGGACCATTGCTGACGTGTCCACCTCACGTGACATCTGCAGAAGGCGCGGCGTGCTGCCCTATGGGCTGGAGTTAAGCGTGGCCGTACAGCTGGGCGACGAGAACGGAGGTTAAACCCATGAAGGCGATTCCGTATGGTCTGCTGGCTGATGTTGGTGTTAGTAGCCACCCTCAGCTGCCTTCGAATAATGCTGGAAGAGGCTGTTCTTGTTTGCAAGGCTAGTCGTTTAATGAGACGATCTTCACGTGGAGTTGTCTTCTTTGGTCGCCCAGGTCTGCGTCTTTCCTGGACCCTCCCAGTGGCTGTGAAACGTTGAATCAGTCTGACAATGACCGAGATGGACACGTGAAGTCGCCTGGCCACTTCTCGCTTGGGGACACCATCTTGGAACCATGCAACAGCTCGTCCCCTCTCAAACTCGTTCAATTTTCGTCGTGGCGGCATTGTCAGATAATGCCCAATACTGGTGGTACGTCTTTTCAAAAAGCCAAGCAAGTGACAGCATATCACACATAAACAGCAGTGCTTGCAGGTGCATCATGGTTTTTCCATGTGGCTTGTGCAATGTGTTCGGGCTGAACGGTCCAAAACAAGGTCCTTTTTCGCAAGTTTCCGCTTTTTCTTTTGCTACCAAGCTCAGTAGTAGAGAATCCCGTGAAATTTTCCCACTAACACAACATCGCCGACTTACAGCTGAACAAGAATTCATAACAATTTGGTTTGACTGAGAAATAAATAACAGTAGCGAACTGATTTTATTGAGCACCTGTTTTCTCATAGTGATCCTTAACTTTCTGTGAGTAGTGATACACCTATCATCGTTGTTAGATTGATATTATTGTAGTGCTCTTTAGCACCGGTTTAAAAAAAATGTGAGTGGGATAATTTCAATAGGTTTGTTTTTAGACTCCTTTGAAATATTCCTTCCAACAAAATAACTTGCGTTAATCATGGTTAGAACTCGGCTGAATGAAGTATTACACGTATACTTGTAAAGTTCAGTTGCTGTAGGCCTAACGCTTTCTGATGCATGGGAAGTAACTACTTTTATTCCTTTGACAACCTGTCAATCTGGGTTATGTTCCTTGGTGTGTTTGCACCGTATGGCAGACGAATTTGTTTCCCAGCTTGACATGTCCTACTTACCGTCGCCACAGTTCTACAGATAGTTAAGTGCCCGTCAAACATGTTGTCAAATAAAAGCCAACTTTGTTTTGAAGCGTTTGCTGATGTCTTTTGTGTGTGTGTGTGTGTGTGTGTGTGTGCCGTCGTGTGTGTGTGTGACGGTGTGTGTGTGCCACGGTGTGTGTGTGGGTGTATGTGTGGTTGTGTGCGCACGCGCATGTGTGTGTGTGTGTGTGTGTGTGTGTTGCTTAATTGTCAGCTTGTCATTCGTTCCCTGTTAGGAACTCGTTTGCAGGAGCATGGGCGGCTAGGAAACTGAATAAATGAAGACCTTTCCTTTTCGGTTTCGTCTTCAGTGTTTGTTAGCGTGCTGTTTTCATTTTTGTGTGTGGGCTGGCAAGGGCGGATCCAGGATCTTAAGAAGGGCACACCCAAACTTTTATGCACAAACTTGAAGGCGCGAAACGCCTGAATTGAGGGCGCAAAGTTAAAGCGCTTTAATTGAGGACGCGAGGCGCCCGAACATGCTTGGGGGGTCCGGGGGCATGCCCACCCCCCCCCCCCCCCCCCCCCCCGGATTTGTTTTTTGCAGGGAAGCAAAATGCTGCAATCTAGGGCCACCTGAGCTCAGAAACTGTCATTTAATCATCTCTCTCTCTCTCTCTCTCTCTCTCTCTCTCTCTCTCTCTCTTTTTTTTTTTCCCTGAAGAGGGCCCTCTAAATCCGCCACTGGCTGGCCATTATGATGTAGTACGAATGTGCGTTCTTCTTTTCTATTCAACTCTGGAAACATTCTGTTGCTGCTTTGGAGGTTTCTTCTCGTTCTCAAAGAACGCATACACGCACATGCTTTAAAACAATTGCAACAACCAAACAGTGACACAGACTTAAATTTAGACTGACTTGAATTCGAAGTCAGCTTTTTATTATTGTTAGTTTTGTGAGATTGTAGTCTGGATCCAGTTGGAGAATTTGGATAGACGCGTGTACACACCGGGATATTCCTTTCTTGCACACCCTTCTCCGTGGAACACAGTGCCACTGACAACCTCCACTCCATTGCACGTGCACACCAAGGGACCGCCTGAATCTCCCTGTAATTGGGTCAAATAATGTCATTTAAAACTGGAGTTAATGACGACCGGTATGGTGTTGGACGTCATTTGTTTTTTTTTCGTGTTAGTGTGTGTGTGTGTGTGTGTGTGTGTGTGTGTGTGTGTGTGTGTGTGTGTGTGGTGTTTGTGTGTCAATGTGTGTGTGTGTGTGTGTGTGTGTGTGTGTGTGTGTGGTGTTTGTGTGTCAATGTGTGTGTGTGTGTGTGTGTGTGTGGTGTTTGTGTGTCAATGTGTGTGTGTGTGTGCGTGTGCGTGTGTGTGTGTGTGTGTGGTGTTTGTGTGTCAATGTGTGTGTGTGTGTGTGTGTGTGTGTATGACAGAGACAGCGAGAGGAACATATTGGATTAATTTAGACATTGAATACTGCAGAAGTCGGCATTAAATTTTTCAAACAAAAAGTAATGACACCATTAACCGAGAACGCGGAAGTGAAGGGGGAGGAGGGCTTGTGAATGATAGACACAGAAGAAAACTCATAACCACCCTTTTTTTTTTATTGCGTGTACCAATATAAAACTTTGAACACAGTAGGTCATTTAGCAAACCTGTTGAATGACAAAACGAACGTCGAAGTCTGCAAAGGCGAAAACGAACAAACAACGAATGTCCGATAAGTAAGCCAGAATGACGTCCTTATAACAATGCAACAGAGAGGCATACTTATAGAGAAAAGGGCATCTGTGCCGCCTTCAGCGTCACATGTCAACAATGACTCGTTGGCTATACCCATCGTTCGTCACTGACAGACAGGCCGACAGACAGACTGACAGACAGGCTGACAGAAAGACAGACAGACAGACTCACAGACAAACAGACTTACACACAGACAGACTTACAAAGCAGGCGTCTGTGCCTTCAGTGTAGGCACAGAGTTCCAGGTCACTGATAGAGTAGCCTGCAGCATTGTACGCTTCGACGCACTCCTCGTTCGCCTGCAACTTCACTTCCGTTTTGTATTGAAGCACCGTGCCGTATCCGAAAGGCTCTATGGCGAAAACAGAGGAAAATAAATAATTTAAAAAACAAAAATAAAACCAAAAGTGAAAGAAGGTCCGTAGGGCTCTCTTAAAGGCCCACTCCGCCTCGTGAAAACAGTTTGCCTGGCCGTCTCAGATCTGGCCTAGCTGTAACATGGGAAAAGATTATCCCCCCCCACTTGGCCACATACCAACAAATCAACTGCTTTGTGTGGTGATTTGAAATTTTCTGAAGAATTGACTTTCTAAAAAAAAACAAGTCGCGTAAGGCGAAAATACAATATTTAGTCAAGTAGCTGTCGAACTCACAGAATGAAACTGAACGCAATGCCATTTTTCAGCAAGACCGTATACTCGTAGCATCGTCAGTCCACCGCTCATGGCAAAGGCAGTGAAATTGACAAGAAGAGCGGGGTAGTAGTTGCGCTAAGAAGGATAGCACGCTTTTCTGTACCTCTCTTTGTTTTAACTTTCTGAGCGTGTTTTGAATCCAAACATATCATATCTATATGTTTTTGGAATCAGGAACCGACAAGGAATAAGATGAAAGTGTTTTTAAATTGATTTGGACAATTTAATTTTGATAATAATTTTTATATATTTAATTTTCAGAGCTTGTTTTTAATCCGAATATAACATATTTATATGTTTTTGGAATCAGCAAATGATGGAGAATAAGATGAACGTAAATTTAAATCGTTTTAAAAATTTTTATTTTTTTTTACAATTTTCAGATTTTTAATGACCAAAGTCATTAATTAATTTTTAAGCCACCAAGCTGAAATGCAATACCGAAGTCCAGGCTTCGTCGAAGATTACTTGACCAAAATTTCAACCAATTTGGTTGAAAAATGAGGGCGTGACAGTGCCGCCTCAACTTTCACGAAAAGCCGGATATGACGTCATCAAAGACATATATCAAAAAAATGAAAAAAACGTTCGGGGATTTCATACCCAGGAACTCTCATGTCAAATTTCATAAAGATCGGTCCAGTAGTTTAGTCTGAATCGCTCTACACACACACACACACAGACAGACAGACACACGCACATACACCACGACCCTCGTTTCGATTCCCCCTCGATGTTAAAACATTTAGTCAAAACTTGACTAAATATAAAAAGCACCAGAAAAATACCAGAAAACAAAAATGCACAGAGACTCGAGCACAGCCCAGTCTGTCTTCACTGAGTCACCGTGATGTACAGTGCATGAAAGAATCTTTCACCGTGGCTACCTTTCGACAGAAGTGACAGCCCGGTTTAAGGTGTGCTGTCAGACTGAGCACAGGATTACTAGTAAATAAAGTCATATCGCTGGCTTGAGTTTAAAGGCACAGTAAGCCTCCCGTAAACCATCACAGATACGGTCAGGCTTTTACACACAGTACAAACACCCTTTCATTTAAACACTCACCGATTGAGAACATCCTAGGTGCCCTCCGTAAAGAGCGAACAATTTTCAAAGAATTTATTTTTGCGTGGTTTATTTTACCCCTGAGCCATCGTGAACCCGTGTGATCCAGTTTCCCTTTTTCACAATGTAGTCGTCAGTTAGTCATTTGAATGCGACTCGATGTGAGCTTATCTACAATAGCACGTTTTTATGCACGAAACAAACGGATGTGGTTCACAAGAACTCTAGCGATGGCTTTTGACTGTTGAGAGGAACGGCGATATGCCGCATAAACCGTCGTCTGCTACGACCCTTGCGTGACCCTGCTTCCGGGCTTTTCTTTTTTCAAACTTTCACAACTTCGAATTGCACTGATCTTGTCTTGATGAAAAAAGAATTCTTTTATGATTAAAGAATGTTTGTGTAACAAGCTGTCAATTTATCATTTAGATTTTAAAAGTAAGGTCTTGCGCAAAAACGCACCACGGTCCAAAAACATTCTGATAATCATCGATCCACGGCTGTCGCCAGTTTAAGGGAAGTAACTCATTTTTGACCAGAGTTCAGGATGGGTCCAAAAAGTGTTCGAGAGAATCTGCAAAATTAATTCTTTAAAAATTGCTCGCTCTTTACGTAGGGCACCTAGGATGTTCCCGTTTGGTGAGCGTTCAAATGGAAGGGTGTTTGTACTGTGTGTAAAAGCCTGACAGTATCTGTGATGGTTTACGGGAGGCTTACTGTCCGGGCGTGATTTCCGGGATATTCATAACAGCCGTCCAGCACAAAACGAGGCGCCATTGTTTTAAAGGGCCAAGTCCACGAAAATGAATTCTTTGAAAATTTCTCACGCTCGACAGAAAGCAGCCAGGATGTTCCCGTTCGGTGAGCGTTTAAATGGAAGTATGCTTGTACTCAGTGTATGTAGACGCTCGGGGAGCTCTGTGATGGTTTACGGGAGGCTTACTGCATGTGCCTTTAACATGTGGTGGTGAACGCAGGAGACAGCTGATCAGGGATGGCCAAATGTCCGCCCGATCGCCAGGGGCGAGTAAAAAATCTGCCAGGTTAGTAGAAACCGCCTGGCAACTAGCCAAGCTTGCCAGCGAACATTCTGGTCCAATGCAACAATATCGGTTGTAGTATCGAGTTTCAAAGCCATAGAAACACTGCAGATGCAGCAACTTAAGTACGTCAGTACCAGGCCAGCGACATTTCTGGCGGGCTAGTGACTTTCTGTGAGTTACAAGCCCGGCTGGCGAGTTAAAGTTTTGAGATTAACCGCCATCCCTTCTGATTTGGCTTTTGTAGGGCGCGCAGCGGTGGGAGCCTTAGTGAGAGCAGATGGGACACGCACACGTGGATCAGAGGACATTCTCAGGGCTGGGTATTCAAAAATGGATCGGAGCTGCATCGCGCAGACTCTTTCTTTCAAACCCAAATTAATTAGTTTTATTGGTAATTCTCAGCTTTAAGCATCTCCCTGTGCTCTTTTTAAACCAGATCTTGATTGCTCGCGGTAACACTCCAGAAACACAATGCATCAGCTCTCTTTACCTTCCGCGGCTTGGCCCCACCCGTAGACCGTACACTCGTGTCCACTGACAGCACACTGCGGGTCGTTGTCGACGGCGATGGTGGCGGTGTAGTCGTCGTTGACGGCGCTGGCGTTCAGCTTGAGCAGAGCAACGTCACCTGTGGGCTTGAACACTGAAATGCGACGAGCCATGATTTTGCGACTGCAGCAATGTCAGTGGATCTTTTGGGCATGGCCGATGGTACGACATCTTTCTGACACTGAAATATGATAATAAATCTCTGTGTGTGCGTGTGCCGGTGTGTGTGTGTGTGTGTGTGTGCGTGCGTGCCGCGGTGCCGCGTGCGTGCGTGCGTGTGTGTGTGTGCGTGCGAGCGTGCGTGCGTGTGTGTGTTTGTCTGTGTGTGTATTTGTCTGTGTCTGTGTCTGTGTGTGTGTGTGTTGCACGAAAAAGGAAAAGGACACTGAAAGACGATAAGAAATGATAGCCAATAGCAACGTTATGATTTTTTTTCTCTGAAATACTAATTTTCAAAGGATATATGCAAAGAACACAAATTCATAATTTTAAGAAACCTAAAGCAATATCAAATCTGAAGGTTCAGAAGCCAGCTAACACATTGTTTATCATGACTACCAAATATAAAAAAAAATCATGCTAGAGGTGTTGTCAATATTGTGTAAACAAAGTGTAGGAAATTTTGCCACCTTTTCAAACCTATATTTGATTAAATAATTAATTTTCTGCACATAAATTACGGTAAAAACACTTTATAACAATTCCATGAAAAAGAGCATTCAATTTCACGCAGGTATACCAATTTTCATAAAGAAAATAGGCAATTACAATTGTTCGTGATGTTATGACGATGTTGCACGATCATTCAGGCCTATAATGGTTAGTTCAAACGCATGCGTTCCATTTTCGTCGGACAATTAACATAAGCGACACATTCATTTAATGTTATAGGGTACTTACACGTGCACAGACTGGCGGTGAGCGTTCGAGTAATTTTCTACTGCTGATATGACGAAGTCACCAGGACAAAATTTGTTTTCAGAATGATTAGTCAATTCTTTGAAGACATGCAGAACAAGTGACACACTTTTTGAGTCACTTGAGAAAAAGTGACTCTATGTAATCGGTCAGTGTTAGTCTGTCCGGCCGGCCGGCCGTCCGTAGACACCACCTTAACGTTGGACTTTTCTCGGAAACTATCAAAGCGATCGGGCTCATATTTTGTTTAGTCGTGACCTCCAATGACCTCTACACTTTAACGATGGTTTCGTTGACCTTTGACCTTTTTCAAGGTCACAGGTCAGCGTCAAAGGAAAAATTAGACATTTTATATCTTTTCTCGGAAACTATCAAAGCGATCGGGCTCATATTTTGTTTAGTCGTGACCTCCAATGACCTCTACACTTTAACGATGGTTTCGTTGACCTTTGACCTTTTTCAAGGTCACAGGTCAGCGTCAAAGGAAAAATTAGACATTTTATATCTTTGACAAAGTTCATCGGATGTGATTGAAACTTTGTAGGATTATTCTTTACATCAAAGTATTTACATCTGTAGCCTTTTACGAACGTTATCAGAAAAACAAGGGAGATAACTAGCCTTTTCTGTTCGGCAACACACAACTTAACGTTGGGCTTTTCTCGGAAACTATAAAAGTGACCGGGCTCAAATTTTATGTGAACGTGACTCATTGTGTTGTGAATAGCAATTTCTTCCTGTCCATCTGATGCCTCATATAATATTCAGAACTGCGAAAGTGACTCGATCGAGCGTTTGCTCTTCTTGTTATGTTACATCTTTATTCGCATTTTAAAGTCTTCTTGAACTTTATTTCCTTCGCTTTTGACGTCAGAGATTTCACTGTGGAAGAGATGGTCGTGAAGAGACGTCATGTTTTTTCTTTAAATCACATGTCAGTAACGGATAAAATCAATCCCCTTATTGATGAGATAAGTTGCCTAATTGGCACTGTTGACGCATAGAATCTAGTATTTCATTCCTAACCCATATTTTTCGGATCTGGAACCCGACAGTGCAGTACACTTAGATGAGTGTCTTGCCCATGCATAGACTAGACCATTCATGTACACTGTCCAAAAAACGCCCAGTTTTTTTTTCTCTCAGAGGTATGAGTGTTAACCAGCAGTGTTTCAGTAAGAATATATATAGTGTTAATTTAAAGATCACTGAGTTTTTCTAGGCTATCTATATTCACAATACAATACAATACAATACAATACAATAACTTTATTAATCTCTAAAAGAGAAATTACATTGCTGAGCGTTTGTGTCCGTAATAATAACATACATAAAACATTCAAGATAAACATTTGTTCTTTGTCCTGAGAAAATATAGCACATTGGTTATCACATAAGAAAGTATATTAAAAATAAATTAACATGCATTCACCATCAACAATGCACAAAAGAAAGTCAGCACCTTGCCGGTTATCACATATTGTCTAAGATTAAGAGAGTAGAATGCAAAACAAAATCAACAATACTGAAACAATACAGAACACTGACCCCGTGCATCAGAGCGACAACACCAGCATCTACCGCCCCACCTGAGAATTGAAGATGTGAATTGCAGATGGAATGAACGAATTTCTGTAGCGTGTGGATCTTGCGGTTGGTTGTCTGAATCTGTTGCTCCTGTCTGTCCGTCTACTGTCAAATTCCGGTCTGAGTGGGTGCGAGTCGTCAGCCAAAATCTTCTGTAACTTGTCAGTCAGTCGTCGTTCATGTGTTGATGTGAAATTGTCCTGCTTCCTCCCAACCACCCCACTTGCTTTCCTGATGAATTTATCTAATCTATCCCTGTCTTGCTTGTTGATGTTGCCAATCATACCATGGTAACACTAAGATGTTCTCTATGGAGAAGAACTGCTCTCCGTTCTCTGTCTATACTCACTGTCATACTCTGGTACAACGAAGATGTTCTCTATGGAGAAGAACTGCTCTCCGATCTCCGTCTTGTTCAGATTGTTCTCCCCTAGAACCACCAGCCAGTCCGAAAGTACCGATAGTCCTGGGAGAGCGGTGTCACTGAAATGAAGGCACGTAAAGCTAAATCAATACAATTATTCAATCTCTGGGCCTAACAGAATAAAACTGAACCGTACGCACTGCATGTTTCTCAACGATACGAGGAAATCAAAGGCTGGCCGACACCCTGCATCTGAGACTGCGCTGACGCATTGTCTTAATAACACAAGCCAAATCCCTTAATTTACTTACAACGGAATTTCTTGATTTAATTTTTAGCTTGTTTTCAATCCAAACTTTATATGTGTTTATAGTTGTTTGGATTGAGGAGATGATAAAGAATACAATGCAATCACTTTTAAATCTGTTAGTTAAAATTCGATTTTTAAGCTAATGAACAAAACAATGACCAGCAGTGAGCAACGTGCCCCCACACACACGGTTGACACAGACAGACAGACAGCCAGACAGACAGAGAGACAGACAGATATACACTCACTCAAAACAATGACCGGCGGTGAGCACCCACTGAGGGGCGATCAGAATGCCCCCACACACGTGCTTCAGGCCGGATTTCTCGGTGAACACGTTAGGTTTGAGATACCATAGCGACGCGCTGAATTTCGCTTCACCCCGGCTCACAACCTCCCCGTTCACGATCCGCTTTTCTGGGATGTGAGCTGCACACACGTGTAATCAATTGTACGAATCACTCGAATTACATTCCTCGAATTACAAATTTAGTCAAAGAGAACTGATTTCAACTGCCCTCTGAAACAAAAATCTTGTTTGCTGAACACAAACGTTTGCAGGATCTAAAGCATACCAGGAGACAACGGCAGGCAGACCTCATCACAACCAGCTCTCTAAATCTCACAGAAGTTTCACGGGTGGTAATTGAACGTTTTAGCTATAAATAGATCAATGCTCAAGGCTGGCAGACACCTCTGTAAAGCAGTCGCTATGACAAGGGCGACATAATGTGTCCCTCTCACATCAGGTTAAAAGTCATGACGAGCAGGTGCTAATAGTACATCAAATATTTGTCTGAACGATTGGCCAGAGAGAGAGAGAGAGAGGGAATTGAATTGAATTGAATTGAACTTTATTTATTGAGGGTAACAGAATAAGCAATGTAAACATGCTTTTTTTTTATCCGGCCCTCGCCCATTGAGGGTAACTCGATTAACTTGATAACAAGAAGAAATAGAAGTTAAGCTACAATACAATTTACATAATTAACATGTCAAACAATTAAAAAGACATTTCAAAATGCATTATGAATATCAAGCAATGGTGAAATATTATCACATAATTATTTACTTGTTTGCAAGAGAAACAGTATGTAGAGTTCCTTGAATGATGTTTCACTGACTTGCATTTTAATTATATCAGGAATAGGGCGCCAGAATAAGAAAGACTTGACATGTACAGGTCAATTCTAGGGGTTGGGGTAATTAATTCGTTTAGTTTTCTTGAATTGTTCAGTTTGAAATATGAAGCAATGAGTGTAGGTGCATTCCCTGACATAATTCATGCATCATTGCACCTTTGTTATAGGTAAATCTTATTTTGATAGGAAGAATCTTCAATCTTTTATAATCAGACGTAGAGAGAGATGTATTTTTTAAAAGAATTAATTTAACAGCTCGTCTATGTAAAGAGCACAAGTGTTTCAAAGTGTTTGCACTTGCAGAGTCCCAAATAAAAAAGAAAAAAGAGAGAGAGAGAGAGAGAGAGAGAGAGAGAGAGAGAGAGAGAGAGAGAGAGAGAGAGAGAGAGAGAGAGAGAGAGAGAGAGAGAGAGAGAGAGAGAGAGAGAGAGAGAGAGAGAGGGGGGGTGTTCAAGACTGACAAAGAGAAAGGCTTATGCTATTCTTTCCTTCTTCGCTTATCTGTTTGTCCGGTTCTTTTTTACTTTCTCGCTTGTGTTTGCTTGAAACATGTTGTGATGATTATGCTGCTACGTTTATAACTAAGATTAGTGTGACCTGCACGAGCGATGTTCGCACCAACAACCAGAAGCAGGCAAATCAGGTTGAATTTCATGTTTACTGCTACTCGAACAAGTTGTGTCAGCCTTCCTGAAAAGGATAAAAAATTAATAACCCATCACATTACAATTCATGGACTGCATCCTAGGTTTTGCATGGGTAAGTTTGTGGAACGACAAAGTTGGTCACCCATCCATGTTTCTCCCGTTTCGCAGTATTGTTAACGTGCACAATTATGGTTCACAAAGTGTGAAAGCATAAAATAGAATCAATTGCTCGTATGCGTATCTATAGGTATCTGTACGCATACGAGCAATTGGTTCAATTTTATGCAAAAAAGCAACAAAAAAACAACAATCGTGATTATAACAGGTAATGGTGCATATTAATGAGCCCGACATTACCGAATGGCAACATGTGCCCCTTCACAACTTGCCTACACCGTGTCAGAGAAATCTGAAAAGCTTCACTGCGGCTTCCACGTTCGCTTTTTGAGTAATTTTTATTTGTTTATTACACCCCCGGTATAGGGGTGTGTATAGGATTCGGTCGATGTGTTTGTTTGTTTGTTTGTGTGTTTGTGTTCGCATATAGATCTCAAGAATGAACGGACCGATCGTCACCAAACTTGGTGAACAGGTTCTATACATTCCTGAGACGGTCCTTACAAAAATTGGGACCAGTCAAACACACGGTTAGGGAGTTATTGGTGGATTAAGATTCTACAAGGACTTATAGAGGGACATATTAATGGTCAAAGGGAAATAACCTTCTCAGTTGGTGGCAGTGAGAATGGTAAGGACGGGGGTGTTTTTCCTACCTCGGAGGAATTTCTTGTTTTCAGTTATTTTCGCGAAGTCTGTTTACAGAAAATTTAGTGTCAAAGCTTCGTGCAGCGAGCTTCGGGAAGTAGACTTAGGCGCTTAGAACTGTTTTAGGATTTGCGCCATATAAATATCCTCGTTATTATTATGAAGTAGACTTCGCCCTCTACTTTACCCGATTATTATTGGGCTTTACACAGGCTTTACACAGTTTTTGAATTTCATAAAACAAGCACACTATCATTATACTGTGTCCACTGAATCTGATGTCCATTTGCTAAAGTGGTTCAAACAATCAAGCCATTTAACTTGTACAAATTCACAGAGAGACCGTCTAAGAATAACAGTGGAATAATGTTGGAGAAACTCTGTCAAAGTTGGAGAAAAAAAAGGTTGATTTGTTTTGCAATTTATTTTTTGCATATTATATCTACCCATGGAATAAATCTCAGGTAGGGGAAGGGCTCCTAATATGGACCGGCTCCTAATATGGACCGGCTCCTAATATGGACCACCTCTTGTTCTGACAAACTAACGGCGCTAGAGCGCTCAAAAAAGTTTTATTCGCTGTACTCACCCTCTCTGTATAACTTGCACATGTCAAAACAGTTGCAGAAACACAAATCTCAAAACCGTTAGGCTTTTTCTCTTTTTTTCACTTTTGACAGCGTTCACTCTAAATTTGCCGCCTAAAACGGACTCGTTTCTGTCCACAGCCAAAGCTTTTATCGCTCAAAAACTGCTATATATGACAGCTACGACTGAATTTGTTACATTTTAGCCGTGTTGACCCCGAGTTTCTACTGCAAACAAAAAATAATAGCAAAATCTCAAAGTGTGTGCGAGTCCCCTAATATGGACCACCTTCAACAAATCGAAGAAAATAAAAGCTAAAGGCTATTTTCATTAATTCATTAGGAAGCTTGCTGGAAATAACCTATAACTAGCCCTCGAGATTTAAAAAATTACAACAAAAAGTCTTCTTTTCGTGGAAGTTGACAATTTCACTTATTTTCACTCTGTTTTTGATAAGCTTCTTTAGTTTCCTGGTGTGCTTCAAATAATGCTCTCATCAACCCGAAACAGATAAATCTAAAGCATATTTTGATTAGTCTGACTTGTACACTAAGTTGTATCATGTTATTTTGAAGTATGGGGGCGTTTTACAGTGAATCGTGAAGGCCGCTTCACCGGTCCATATTAGGCGCCCAGGCTCCTAATATGGACCATTTGTAATTTTTTCTGTATTTAATTTTTGCTGAATATCTATCAAAGCTATTTCACTCTAATTTGGCCTAACGGTTAACATAAGAGAGAAGGACTACCAAACACAAAATGAAACTTCTTCGCAAGAAAACAAGCTAATTATCAGCATGAAACAAAAAGTGGTCCATATTAGGAGCCCTTCCCCTACGTACACTTATATGAAGAAATCTCTGTTTTTGTGTCGTGGGATCTGTTCACACTTGAATTAAACAGATTTAAAAAGTCTATCTTTATTGTCCTTGATAATGAATGTTTCATGCAGACCGTATTTTTTATTCCAAAAAGAGACCAAAAACGTCAATTTTTAGTCTGACGCATACATCATACAAATAACACTTTTTGTGACAAAACAATTTCTGAGATTTTGTAAAACAATTAAACTTAAGGAAAAAAGTCAAAAGCCTTGAAAAAAAGACACAAATCTTTTAATTTCATGTTGTCCCTGCTTTTAAACACCACATTTACCATACAGTCAGTGACTTTCCAGCATCTATCGGACACATAACAAAACATGTCCCGATTCGAAAGTTGGTGGCTCTCTATGGTGACTAGATCTGAAATTAAACACGTCAGCCAAGATTCGAAGTGACGACTGTGCGAATCCACTCTCATTCTTTTTTGACGCATCCTTGCACCAGGAGAAGCCAACTTGAGAGAAGAGCTCTGTACCGGTGTAACACCCCGTTCTGATCCCCACTTCTTCAGCTTCAGTAACCCAAACTGTCTCATGGGGTACACTTCAGGTGGGGGTCAGAACGGGGTGTTACACCGGTACCGAATTTCCATACCGGTTTTATTTCGGGTTTCTTGTGTAAACCAAAATGTTGGCATGAGAACATGTCTAGTATTTTTCTGTCAATGCAATAAAGCCGCCTATCGCACCCGACTACTTCATGCTTGTGTGTGTGTGTGTGGTGTTTTGTTTTTGCTGATAAACATTGAGGCGGTCTCCGTGTTCTGCCATCAATGTTGATCTCTGAACTGTCAACATGTCCTCAGCCGTGAGAAAGCACGCTCAGATGGCACATGCACCCATTGCCATGGTGGTATTCGGGTTTCCGTTGATTGTTACTGAAATGTACAAAGAATGCTAGTTCGAAACGGAGAACTCAAAACCAATTTTGTCTTCAGTATACAGCTGAAGGGCTCATTGAGAATGAACTCTGGTCGACTATTATCAATACAAGTGAGTATCTTACCTGTCCTGTCGTGGGTTGATTCAGAGTTAGAAATGCCAGGACAACAGCACCTTTATATACTGTGTGGTGAAACTGACAACAAAAAGTTCATCCGCACTTAAGGATGATGCCTTATGGTGAAAGCGTACGCAACTGTACGGCTTCAGTTTGTCTGTGGTATCGAGATATTTAAATCAGGCAGACATAAAACCGACGCTCTTTTATGGGAATGTCCAAACAACTAGGCATCAGCCTTATAAAGCCCCACATGTTGCACTCAGCCTGATGCGAGTTACGTATAGTCACATTGAAGGCATACAATATACCCGACACAAAGCCAAAATGTGTGTTTTTGTTTGTGTTTATTACCATGATTCTTTTTCTGGAAAGATTCTTGCCGCTTGAGAGTAAAGGTATGCACACACATTTTTTGGTTTGGGAAATTAGCAGGTGTTTGTATTTTACGTCCGTTTGAAACAAAAATGATGTGAACGTTGCTTTTAGGCCAGGTCATACACTACAGACGTAGCTTTTCATGTCTGTCCGTCTTTCTGTCCGTCTTTCTGCCCGTCCGCCCGTCTGTTCCTCTATATCTGTCTCCATAATCTCTTCCGCGTTTTCTTAACCCTGTCTCTCTTCCCTCTCGCTCTGTCTCTATTTTACATTTGTCTATGTAATTATCCCGAACGTAACTATGCCTATAAACGCTTCCACAAATGGAATGTTCTTACTTTGAATGCCGATGTTTCCTTCATAAGCAGAGTTAAAGAGAAGACCTCCGTTGTGGTCCCAGATCCTTACATCTATATATATATATATATATATATATATATATATATATACGACTTGTGTCTGTCTGTCTGTGTGTGTGTGTGTGTGTGTCCGCGATGCACGGCCAAAGTTCTCGGTGGATCTTTTTCAAATTTGGAGACCGTATTCAGCTACACCCCGGACACAACCTCATCGATGAGATATTTCAACACGTGCTCTCAGCGCGCAGCGCTGAACCGATTTTGGTTTTTCTCTGGATCCATTCCCAGTAACTCTTCCTTATCTTCTCCAGTGTTCTCAGCCGCGTTTATCTCCCTTCCTCCGTGCGGTGCGCCGGCGGTACACCCGGCATAGCCGGGTCCCCGGCTTCTAGTCTTCTATATATATATATACGACTTGTGTGTGTGTGTGTGTGTGTGTGTGTGTGTGTGTGTGTGTGTCTGTCTGTGTGTGTGTGTGTGTGTGTCCGCGATGCACGCCCAAAGTTCTCAATGGATCTCTTTCAAATTTGGTGGCCATATTCAGCTACACCTCGGACACAACCTGCTCGATGAGATATTTCAACACGTGCTCTCAGCGCGCAGCGCTGAACCGATTTTGGTTTTTCTCTGGATCCATTCCCAGTAACTCTTCCTTATCTTCTCCAGTGTTTTCAGCGTTTATCCCCCTTCCTTCGTGTGGCGTCAATCCATATTCCCGTTACTACGTTACTATTTTTTGAATGTCACTGCACTGTCCAGAACGCTTTCCTTGCACCCGTAAGTTGTCCTTAGTGTAAAAGTGAAAAGGTCGAATCAATTTATAGCCACGCGAAAAATACACTGTCATCTATCTCTATATATTTATAGATATAGATATACATATGGCCAAGAATCTGTCATGGCGTCGAAAGAAGGAAAGAGCCCGCTTGAATTATTTGGCAGGCTCCTGCTTCTACCCAATAAACATGCCAGAACTGGGCCACTGCTGGCTTTTTGCTGGCAAGTTTGGTAAAGCTGGCCATAAAAAAACCAACACTGGGCCAATTATGGTTTGCCAACAAAGGCCCAGTTATGGCTTGCCATCACTGGCCCATCTCTGGCATTCCAGTAATATTGTCGGCCAGTAAAATGCCTTAATTGGCCCACTGTTGGCACGCCATTGGTGGCCCAGTGCTTGTTTGCCAGCATTGGGCCATAGGTGGCGATTTGCTGGCAATTATAGGTGGGTTTTTGCTGGCACGCCAGCAGTGGGCCAATGCTGGATAATTGCTGGCAAGAAGATCTGCGACAGCACAGCGGTATGACTTTCTCACTTGGAGTGACGTAATGTACAAACAAATGTCGAAATATCTTGACGTCACTCGTGATGATGACGCATTGTCAACTAAATCCGGCCCGCGGTGGTTCTGCAGATGTCCGGTTATTTGTTTTGCATTCAACTTCAAGGAATTTCCAAAGCACCTTCTTCGATTTCAGTACGCGTCCGATCTCCTCCGGCTAGAAGCAAGCGTGGTGAGTTTCACAAACAGTTGTGTGAGCAGGTCGTCGCAACGGCGTTAGATCTAGTATCTTCTTGTTCTTTTCCTCCGTTGTCGGTCTTTTTTTCAACTTTCTTCTGCTGGACGTTTGAGTCAGTTCGCAAAATATAATAGACTTTAAGAAGTCGTCCTCTCTGTAAGAAAGAATCTGCGAGCGCACGCGCGTGTGTGTGTGTGTGTGTGTGTGTGTGTGTGTGTGTGTGTGTGTGTGTGCGCCCGCGCGCGCGGTTGTGTGTGTGTGTGTGTGTGTGTGTGTGCGCCCGCGCGCGCTGTTGTGTGTGTGTGTGTGTGTGTGTGTGTGTGTGTGTGTGTGTGTGTGTGTGTGCCTTTTTCCTTTCTTTGTGTGATTGAGTTTGTTTTGTCTCTGTCAAAAGAAAAGCACCATAGGCATTACCATAAGCTTACTTGTAACCAAACAAATTGCATCTTGTGAATGTTGACATTGAGTATGTGTCTATTCACTCCAGGACAAAGATTTGTGCAAGTGTCTGACTGCCCAACTGGATAAGATGCAGCTCGCCTGGGTCTCAGTTCCTGAGAGAAACGCAAGAGAGCTGTCCGAGACAACGTAAGGTTCGCAGGTTAGATCAAAATACATATTCCTGTTGACCCCTTACTTCTGCTTGGCATTTTAGTCAGTTCAGAAAATATGATAGATTACAAGAAGTCGTCCTCTCTGTGAGAATGCCTCTGTGTGTGTATGTGTGTGTGTGTGTGTGTGTGTGTGTGTGTGTGTGTGTGTGTGTGTGTGTGTGTGTGTGTGTGTGTGTGTGCGCGTGTGTGTGTGAGCGCGCGCGCGTGCGTGCGTGCGTGTGCTGTTTGCTTGCATGCCTGCGTGTATGCTTGCGTTTGTTTGGTTGTTTGGTTGTGTGTGTGTGTGTGTGTGTGTGTGTGTGTGTGTGTGTGTGTGTGTGTGTGTGTGTGTGTGTGTGTGTGTGTGTGTGTGTGATATGGAATAATGAATTAAAACCAACAAAACTCGTTTGCTTTCATGTTTCAAGAGGTGAACGGCAGGAGGACTTGAGAGTTTCAATGGCTTACCGTAGGCTACGACGTCAGGACAAAGAAAAGAAGCGTTATCTCAACGTTGCGGATGCGAACAGAGAAATGACAGAATCAAGACAATCCTACGGAGGTTTACTGGGAAGTGAACAAGAAACATTCCTGCCTTTGGTCATCATGTCTCGAGTGTGAAATTTAGAACGCTGTACAAATAAAATAAAACAGTGAGCAACTGAAAACAAAGCGTACGTTTCTGTAATGTTTCGGTAATGAGTCGTTGCTGTTTGGAAGCTTTACATTTGTTTTGTTTTTAATATATATTACTGTATTGTTGTTGTGCCCGCTATAACTGCGTTGATGACAATATTCTGTCAAAACCACTGCCTTTACTTGCCAGATAAGTTACACGACAAATGTGATTAGCATTTCAATTGCATTTTACTGATGAATTTGATAATTACGCATATGCATATTGCTAACGTACAGCTTGACAGCATTGCCCTTTGCTTTATTTGCGCACGTCTTGCCGCCAGCATGGGTTGAAAAGTCCATTGATGTGCTGTGTTTTGTTATTGTTATTACATTCACAGTAAAAAATGACAAAACAAAGCATATTTATAGACTTCTAACAACCATCTATGGGCTAACAAGACTGTGCAGATCGAGTACATGAATAGAGCCGTCATTCTATCCGAATCAGTGGTATTGGTATATTTCCTGCAACTTATTGGCATTTTGCTGGCAATGGTAAAGACAGAAATATGGCATTTTGCCGGGCCACAACTGGCCCGGTAATTTCAGCAGGTAAAGGGCCATTAACGGAAAATATATGGAAAAAAGTTTTTTTTATATGGAACTAAAAACCTGCAAAATGCTGGCAAAATGCTGGCGAAATGCTGGCAAAATGCTGGGTTTTTGATGGCAAGCCATCAATAAGCCATCAAATAAATGATGGGTTTTTGCTGGCAAAATTCTGGCAAAATTCTGGCAAAATGATGGCAAGCCATCAAAAAGCCATCAAATAAATGATGGGTTTTTGCTGGCAAAATTCTGGCAAAATGATGGCAAGCCATCAAAAAGCCATCAAATAAATGATGGGTTTTTGCTGGAAAATTGCTGGCAAATTGCTGGCAAAATGATGGCAAGCCATCAAAAAGCCAGCAAATAAATGATGGGTTTTTGCTGGCAAAGTGCTGGCTTGCCAGTGATGGCCCATCAATTTGCCAATGTGCATACGGGTAATATGCCAGCATTGGGCCATAAGTGGGCCTTTGATGGCAGTAGTTCTGGCAACTGGCATTGCCATCAAAACGCCAGCAATGGCCCACTTCTGGCATGTTTATTGGGTAATAAACTTTTTTTGCAAAGAACATTTTTGTGTTAGATGAAAGAGGATGAATGGACGAACGTTTTGGTATAACATGGTGGCAAATTTATGCCGTAAGCAATGAATAACGGACTTATGATTCCAACCTTACCTAGTCATTCTGGAGAAAAAAGCGTTACGCGATTTTGGGTGCTTTCAGTTTTGTAAGAACTGTACTCCGAACACGTGCGCGACCGGTAAATCCTTCATACAAACCAGACAGGAAATGAATGCAGTGTTTAATGAGACCAAAAATGAGCTCGACGGAGCTGCCAACTTCGTTCATTTCGCTTGGAAAAGTGATGCGAGATGTACGTTATTATCCTTGTGTAAATTCGGTATCGGTCAGTCAAACGGTCGTACAGTCCGCGGTAAATGTAAGATGGCCGCCAAAGATCGATTTCGAGGTTCACACAGTCTACTAAGTCTAAAATAATATTTAAAAAATTGCTTGCAATGCATGCTTTGTCTGTGATTCGTGAAAATCGACACGATTTGTTGATTTTGTGTAAAGAAAAATTACTTATAACCAAAATAAAACGTTCTCGTTTTGCCGAGATGTTGTGACAAGCGTGACCTAACTATTCTCCCTTGGTCATTTGCATATGATCTATCAATGACAACAGGACTTTCACACCTACGTGCGAGATGGACGAGCCCAGCCCCACGGGTAAAGTGTGCATGGTCGTCATCCAAATAGTAACGTACATCACTTTTGAGAATGAAACTGCTATAAATCGAGTGATTTCTTACGAAACATGATAAAAACAATGTTTGAAAGGAAAAAGTATTCGTACCTGAATGATTCAGTCGAAAATCGAATGTTGTTGAATTTTTTTTGGGGGGGTGGTGGTTTTGTGTAGGTGTTAGTGGTGCTTGGTTACCCAAAGGTCTGTGACATTCTTAGTTTATATGATCAAAGCTCATTGGCAATTGCAAATATTCTTAGGGAGGTAGGTTAGTCATGCTATCTAATTTTTACATTTAGTCAAGTTTTGACTAAATGTTTTAACATAGAGGGGGAATCGAAAAGAGGGTCGTGGTGTATGTGTGTGTGTGTGTGTGTGTGTGTGTGTGTGTGTGTGTGTGTGCATGTGTGTGTGCGTGCGTGCGTGTAGAGCGATTCAGACCAAACTACTGGACCGATCTTTATGACATTTTACATGATAGTTCCTTGGATTGATATCCCCGATTTTTTTTTTTCGTTTTTTCGATAAATGTCTTTGATGACGTCATATCCGGCTTTTCGTGAAAGTTGAGGCGGCACTGTCACGCTCTCATTTTTCAACCAAATTGGTTGAAATTTTGGTCAAGTAGTCTTCGACGAAGCCCGGACTTCGGTATTGCATTTCAGCGTGGTGGCTTAAAAATTAATTAATGACTTTGGTCATTAAAAATCTGAAAATTGTAAAAAAAAAAAAAGAATTATAAAACGATCCAAATTTACGTTTATCTTATTCTCCATCATTTTCTGATTCCAAAAACATTACCCGCTATTACGAGCTAGTCGTGTGACAGAGAGTTTTCTTGCACACGAGACTGTAGATGTTTCACGACGGCTTTAGCCGGAGTGAAACAGCAGCAGTCGAGTGTGCAAGAAAACTCTCTGTCACACGACTAGCTCGTAATGGCGATTATGTCTCACAGCTTCAACAGAGGAGAGAACAAACACGTTTTGCGTACTCACGCTTGATAAACCTAAACACAGGAGCAGCCATTGTGGAGAGATCTACTTTTTGACGAAAGTGACCGAACAACTATAAATGACGTCTCGGTATATGTGAATGACGTCACAGTCATCGTCACAGTCTGTATCTTTTGAAGCATCGCAATCTTCATGACGTCTTTCTGTGTCTGCATCCGCGAAATGTTTGTTCTTTCCGGGATCTTTGTCATCTATGTTCAGAACTCTGTCCTTATAGTGTCAGACTAGCAGGCCTCCTGAGCGGGCCACTTTCCAAGGGCAGCTAAATTCGCGTATGGAAACAGTACTGTCGTCTTGGATGCCGTTTTCAGTATTCTGAGCGTTGAAGAACTTGTAAAGAGAAGAAACGATAACAGCAGGAGAAATAAAAGTCGTGTGTGCATTTTGGGGTTTTTGGAGGGACGATTTCGAGTTTGAATCCGTTCTTGCACATGCTCCAAAGCGTGTAACATACAATCTTGCACACGTTTGCTTTAGTAGTGGCAAAGAAGGAAAGCGTGTGACATATAAATATGTTATATTTGGATTAAAAACAAGCTCTGAAAATTAAAAATATAAAAATTATTATCAAAATTAAATTTTCGAAATCAATTTAAAAACACTTTCATCTTATTCCTTGTCGGTTCCTGATTCCAAAAACATATAGATATGATATGTTTTGATTAAAACACGCTCAGAAAGTTTAAACGAAGAGAGGTATAGAAAAGCGTGCTATCTTTCTCAGCGCAACTACTATACCGCTCTTCTTGTCAAATTCACTGCCTTTGCCACGAGCATGAGCGGTGGACTGACGATGCTACGAGTATACGGTCTTGCTGAAAAATTGCATTGCGTTCAGTTTCATTCTGTAAGTTCGACAGCTACTTGACTAAATGTTGTATTTTCGCCTTACGCGACTTGTTATTATTATTATTATTATCATGAGAGCTTATATAGCGCGAACCACAATTAACCGTTGCTCTCCGCGCTTTACATATTAATTTCTGCCGTTTGAAATTGAATTTTTTTACAGACAAACAGACATTTTTTACGCACAATATATAACGCATTCACATCGGCCAGTAAACCTCAAGCCATTACGGCGAATATTTACTTTTCGCGGCCTATTATTCCAAGTCAAACGGGTATTTGGTGGACATTTTTTATCTATGCCTATACAATTTTGCCAGGAAAGACCCTTTTGTCAATCATGGGATCTTTAACGTGCACACCCCAATGTAGTGTACACGAAGGGACCTCGGTTTTTCGTCTCATCCGAAAGACTAGCACTTGAACCCACCACCTAGGTTAGGAAAGGGGGGAGAAAATTGCTAACGCCCTGACCCAGGTTCGAACTCGCAACCTCTCGCTTCCGAGCGCAAGTGCGTTACCACTCGACCACCCAGTCCATTTCAGGCTGTTTTGTTTTCCTCAGGCAAAATATAATTAAAACTAATGAAAAAAATGTGTTTCAATTTGCATCCGGCAGTTAGGGTTAATTATCTTGCGTTTGGGGATGTGACTTTTGTTTTTTAGATGGGATATTATATTTGGTTTGGGGTTGTGGCTCCATTTTATCTGTGGGCAGGTATTTAAGTGTATAAAAGACATTACAATTCCAGGCAAGTGTTTCGTTACAATGGAACTTGGAAGAAAAGTGTTGTTCGGCAGTACAGTAAAACCTGTCTCTAAAGGACACCCTTGGGGTATGGTAATGGTGTCCCTATTAGACAGGTGTCCTTTCTTCACAGGTGGAGGGGCTGGGGCAATATTTTACAAAGAACACGTAAAATGTACAAGACACTTTTTGTCAATTCTGGAGTATGTATTTATTTTTCAACACAAAACACAAGGTAAAAACTTAAATAAAATTAATTAAATAAAATAAACTTAAATAAAATTACCAGATCATTGTACAAGGCACAGATTGAGGGCGGTGACAGGAATAGAGAGAGAGAGAGAGAGAGAGAGAGAGAGAGAGAGAGAGAGAGAGAGAGAGAGAGAGAGAGAGAGACTGACTGACTATTAGGGTTTAACGTCCTCTTAGACCAACTGGTCTATATTGGGACAGGTATTGGTAATACGCTGAAGATATGGTGTGATACTTTGATTCGAACAAGCCCGTTGTGGCTGTCTCCTTCGACACACCAGCATTGGGTTTGTCTCGTTGAAATGTTGATGCTTGCATATGTTTTTTTCAGTGTGTGTGTGTGCGTGCGTGCGTGTGTGTGTGAGTGTGTGTGTGTGTGTGTGTGTGTGTGTGTGTGTGTGCGTGCGTGCGTGTGTGTGTGAGTGTGTGTGTGTGTGTGTGTAACTTAGAAAAGGGACAGGAATGACTGATGCACAGACACTTTGTTGGGATTTCCTGGTTTTGTCAGTAACATCCTCGTCCTAAGCGCGTAAGCCACGATGCTAGCTCAAAAAGCCTAACGTCATGCTATTATCACTCACTGCTCTTACAAACGAACACACACAAACCTATGAATAAAGTAGATCTTACGGGATTTAACGTTTTTTTAACTGCCAAAATTTTACTTTTTATTCTTGTTGAAATTCACAACATTTCATAAAGATCGGTGAAAAATTAGAAAATAACGGTTTATAACTGACAAAAGCTTGGTTTTCTTCTGAAAAGTACGTATTGAAACTCAGTTATGGACAACGGACCTACTCACAAAATTTCATAAAGATTGGTGAAAAAACGGGATTTAACGGTTTTTTAACTGCCAAAAATCAACTTTTTATTCTTGTTGAAATTCAGTTAGGGACAACCAACCTAACCACAACATTTCATAAAGATCGGTGAAAAATTAGAAAATAACGGTTTATAACGGGTTTTTAACTCCCCCAGGTGGCCCATACCAATAAAAACAGTTTTATTCTGCTAAAAACCACATCTCCTTTCTTACCCACAACAACATTAATAAGATAAAGCAAGTCTAAAAAATGGTGTTTGTGTAACACTTTTTGGACACACTGACAGATTCCTGGCCATATATATATATACGGCTTCTGTGTGTGTGTGTGTGTGTGTGTGTGTGTGTGTGTGTGTGTGTGTGTGTGTGTGTGTGTGTGTGTGTGTGTGTGTGTGTGTGGGCAACACCTGTGGATTGTAGAGTTCTGTTTGTGATGTGGCGACGTAAGTGCTGCGCGGATTACAATGTTCGAGCCAACACAGTGCAAAACTCAACAAAAGAGGAGCTACAACCGCATTACAACCATGTCCAAAACAAAAAGGCCCACTTTGGCACTACTTTCACCTCACTGGCTCAATTCAATGCTTCACTCTTTAACGAAATCAGTGTCGACCCAAATGATGTGGCCCAAAACCCCATATCTCGTGATCCCTCATGGACAATGAAAGAAATGAATTTTGACACAGAATATTGTACAGCTACAAAGGATGATCAGTTATTACTCAGGATACAAGCCCTTGAGCACATTGATACTGTATACAAAGGCCATGTTCATGTTTACACAGACGGGTCAGTTTTGGATGACAAGAAGGCTGGCGCAGCTTTTGTAATCCCCAGCGATGACCTGACTGGGAAATTTAAACTGTGCAACAGAAACTCGATCTTCTCAGCTGAGCTCCTTGCCATCTGCATGTCGCTTTTTCATCTCAACCTCAAGAACACTCCTCCTCAAAAGATAGCTATATTCTCTGACTCCAAGGCAGCCATTGAAGCATTAAGAACTAACAAAAGATCAAAAAGACAGGATCTTGTCATTGCCACAAAGGAGCTGGCAAATAAAATTATAAAAAAAGGAAGCGAGATTAACCTGGTCTGGTGTCCAGCACACGTGAACGTGCCTGGCAACGAGAGAGCAGACAAAGCCGCTAAAGAAGCTGCCCAAGGCATAGGCGCCTCCGAGGTAGACCTGCCATTGTCTGCTTCTGAGATCAGTAGCCTTACAGACTCTCTTCTCTGGAGAGAATGGAGGAACAAATACATGCACACGGCTATAAGCTCTGGCTGGCTCATCCGGGAAGCCCCACCAAAACAGATGAACACCTATAATGCATGCCCACGTGTAATAAAAAGGATTAACCGCCTAAGGGCAGAAGCTGGGAACTACCAATTTCTAGAGCTTAAATGCACCTGTCAATCCGACCTCAGCATTGCTCATTTGACTTTGGAGTGTGATTTGAACTCATGCCACTTTCAACCCCTGACTCAGTTTATACTGAACTCGAATAGAAATATCCTGCCAAATACCCC